>NC_136501.1:82955102-83160102 GCF_053919585.1 Euprymna scolopes
TATATCCATATTTATATATATATATCCATATATATATCCATATTTATATATATATATATATATATATCCATATATATCCATATTTATATATATATATCCATATTTATATATATATCCATATTTATATATATATATATATATATATACATATGTATATATATATCCATATTTATATATATATATCCATATTTATATATATATATATATATATCCATATATATATCCATATATATATATCCATATATATATCCATATTTATATATATATATCCATATTTATATATATATATCCATATTTATATATATATATATATCCATATTTATATATATATATCCATATATATATCCATATTTATATATATATATATCCATATTTATATATATATATCCATATTTCTATATATATATATCCATATATATATATATATCCATATTTATATATATATATATCCATATATATATATATCCATATTTATATATATATATATCCATATTTATATATATATATATATCCATATTTATATATATATATATATCCATTTTTATATATATATATATATATATATATATATATATATATATATATCCATACACATATGTATGTATATATATATATATATATATATATATATCCATATTTGTATATATATATATATCCATACATATATGCATATATCCATATATATATCCGTATATATATATATCCATACATATATGTCTATATCCATATCCATATATATATATATATATATATATATATATATATATATATATATATATATATGTCAATACATATATGTATATATCCATACATACATGTATATATGCATACATATATATATATATATATATATATGTATATTCATACATATGTGTGTATATATCCATTCATTCATATATATATATATATATATATATATATATATATATATATATATATATATATATATATAACCCTTTTGTGACTTGATATCAAAAAGAAATGATTTCTGGTTGTCATCCAAGCAACAGAAGGTATTTGAGGGCCAGGCATCACCTATACAGATGAAACAGCCGACCACAGAATCACGCACCAGTGGATCCTGTAAATCTATCTCCCAGCTGAAAAGATCACAAAGATATATAAAGGCCTCACGGAGATTCGATTTATTAAGCTCGCCACACAAATAGACTCTATAGTCTACAACAAACAAACAAACAAACAAACAAATAAATAAATAAATAAGTAAATAAGGTAAAAATAAAAATAAAACTAATAAAATATATTTTTTAAGTAATTAGGTGAGTTCACTCTCAGTTGAAGGAGGGAGAGGTTGTTGTAGTTATTTCCCTTGTATTACTCGGAAGTTATTGTCCTTAATTATTATTGGTTTTCTTGCCATGGTCTTTGATAATTAAAGCATGCGATAAATCAGCTCTCGTCTTATATATACATCATATAACTATCTTTGGTAATTATGCGTTCGCTCAGGTTTGCCTGGAACTTGATGGAAACTGCCGAGCGTCAAACAGATCAACTAATCAGAAAGTGGCGATGAACGCGAACGGTCAATGAAACGCCACAAAATAGTATCAGATGACATTTGGATTAATATTGAAAGAGAAAAAAAAAAAAAAGATTTAGTTGTTACCTGAAAATCATGGCACATAACATTACAATGAATCTAACCATCCTCAACAAGCATCTACATACGCTTGAAGTTCAAGCCGTCGATTATCGTCAACAAAATCGTTACTAGCAGACGAAAGGAATTGCAGGATCTGTGGTGTGAAATGCCTTCTTGGAAAGTAAGTCTCTCTCACCAATAATTTCGCCTAGAAGTGCACAAACGCAAAATGCCGAAAACAAATCTTATTGTGAACTGCCATGTTCTTCAAACAATCTCATCTGAAAATCGGCCAAATCATGAAGATGGCCATAAAGATAAAGCATGATCAAGAAATGTGGGGTTAAGGCTCTGCACACCTTTGCAGATTGGAATAATTTCATGAGATACATTTGCCGGGATTGTTTCCTTAGGAATCCATGGCAGATCGGAGGCTCAGGGCATACGGTGAAAATAGACGAGTCTGTCTTCAACAAACGAAAACGTCGACAGACTCCTCACACCGCTCTGAGTCTTCGGTGGAATTAACTTTCATAAAAAAAACATAAAAAAACAAAAATTTTTCTTGCATAAAAACTTTTTTTTTTAATGGATGAACGTTATTTTTAACAAAAAATAAAACGCTCTTGCTGTTGGTAGAAAACAACAAATAAAAATATGTTGCCATTTATTACAGAAACTTGTACAAAACAAAAAAAATGTTCTATTAATTAACTGTTATTTCAATAAATCATAATAAAATAAGCTTTCTCACACACACACACATACACACACACACACACACACACACACACACACACACACACACATATATATATTATAAAGAAAAGCTTAAATAAACTGTTTGAAAGTTATTCTAGACAAAAATAATAAAAACAACAACAAAAAAAAACAACATTATTATAGTAAGTCGTTGTTTGTTTTATTTCTACGTTTTCCATTCATTTATTGATTTTTTTTTTAAAATTGTAAAACTTATACGATGAATTTGGCTATTTTTTGTTTCGGTAGGTTTGTAAGATTTGCTTGGCGACGCTCGGTATAATCAGGCGTTTTCCATCAAGTTTTTGGCAAACCCAAGCGAACACTTAGATACGTCTGGTTTGCAAACTGCACTAGTAACCTATAACCAAAGCAAGGATAAATTACTTTTCTATTTAGATGGGCGAGTTTTTTTGTGGAACACGTTTCTCTTACAAATAAATGGAGCTTAATCCCGTCAAGGTAAAAAGACCGTTTAATAACATCTATTATACAACATATAACTATATTTAATAATATAACTAAATTTAAACAACATATATTATACAACATATAACTATATTTAATAATATAACTAAATTTAAACAACATATATTATACAACATATAACTATATTTAATAATATAACTAAATTTAAACAACATATATTATGCAACATATAACTATATTTAATAATATAACTAAATTTAAACAACATATATTATGCAACATATAACTATATTTAATAATATAACTAAATTTAAACAACATCTATTATACAACATATAACTATATTTAATAATATAACTAAATTTAAACAACATATATTATACAACATATAACTATAACCAAAGTCAAGAATAAATTACTTTTCTACTTCGATGAGTAAATTTTTGTAGTTAAACCTATTTTAAAAATTAAAGTCAAACTTTATACATTTTCAAAATTTTCATTATATTGAAATTTATATTTAATATTGTTTCTTTATTATTTAATACCAGCAGAACCTGTTTACCGGTGTTGCCCAGTAGAAGTATACCCATTCCCCCCCAAAAAAAAACAAAAAACAAAAAACAAAAACAAAAAATAAAACAAAACAAAAAATAAAAAAACAAACAATTAAACTACGGTTGTTAGTGGGAAACACTGCCGGCTCACTAAAATAGCAGGCACTGGTGCCCGTGGCCAAAATGAATGTACCGTACTCAAGTAACAACGTTAGTATCTATAAACCCCATTCTTAACATGAGGATTTGATTATGTGATGTATGTTATTATTCTGTGTTTTCATCTAACGTGTCAAATAAAAGTGGGGTAGTGTGGCCTATTAGATATCAGGTGTTACCTTCTGCCTGTAATCTATTATGAAAATAAAAAACTGAAAATTAATTATAACCCAATGCCGGAAGGAATATTGTGTCATGAGGAAAGGAACCATAAAAACATTGTGGCGAACCTGAACAATGATTCTCGTAGCCTTTAAATGTCTCTTTTTCACTTTGTCGTAATTTTTTTGGAGATTATCATCGAGTACAGGCTTGATTTTCAGGTTAAAAATAATTAAGGTATTATTTTTAATGACTGCAATAGTCGGGGATCAATTTGTAATGATAACGTTCTAATAAATGGAACACACACTTTTTTTTGTCACATCAGTTGTTAATACTGCTCCTAGCCTTTAAATGTTTCCTTTTTCTGTTGGTAAGGTGTATACAATTATTTCCAAAGTAATATGAAAACTAAGCATGTAATCTATGATAAGCACTGTAGAAATTTGCAAGAAATAAAAGGAAAAATCTAAATTCTAGTTACAGCATTAACAACGGGAATGGCCCAAAAGTGGGTGTTTAATGTAGTAGAACGTTATAATCCCAAATTTAAGCCTATAAGTTTAAAATTTAAGCCTATAAGTGCTGATAATCGTTTGAAAAATCTATGAATAAGTGAAAAAAAAAAAAAAAAAAAAAAAGTAAATGGTAGGGGCAGCATTGTTCAAGTCCACCAATTCTTTTTTGTTTTTTTAAATTCTTTTGTAATCTGAAACTGTAATCGATGATAATCGCTGGAAAATAAAGTATTAAAAACTGAAAACAAATAAGATGACATCTAAAGACTAGGGTCAACATTGTTCAGGTTTGCCAAACTATGTTAGGGAGTACTTGAACATTTGTACCCCCACCCATTACCAAAGCTGATCTTGTCGTCTTTTTTCAACTATTTCTGTCGATTATTATCGATTGGACCCTCGGCTGCCAGGAAAGGCTGTACATTTAAAGATTTGAAAAGAGAGTTTCTGTTTCATATGCAATGTTATTGTAAATATGAAAAAAGCTTAAAGATTTGGAAGGGAAAATGTTTTGTGTTAATGTTCTTTTATAATATGGCAGTTTAGTGTCTAAGCGATAATAATCTGCAGAATTAGTTGAAAAAAGCTGAAAAGGTAAAAATATGTAGGGGGGTGCCAATTGTTAGGGTGCACCCATGTTTGTATTATGAAATGTGTTGTATAAAAAAAAGAGAAAATGAACGAATGGGATGTCTATAGTGCGGAATTTTTCAATGGGATAAAAACGCAAGTGAAAAGTTTAAAGCGAAGGAAGCTGTTTTGTTGCGGTTTTCGACAATGACGAAGGAGGCTGTTGTAGTGGATAGTGTGTTTTAAAGGTTCTAAAAATAAACATAATATTAAAATTTGTGAAAGACAGTATGTAAACTAGAGTAAAATAAAAAATAAAAGGAACGGAAGTGTGTTCAATGGTTAAAAACTCGATCACAATCGCTTGGTAGCGACCACTACATATGACTGGAACAAATCTTCGGTAGAGACATTTTCATGACAAACACCGTTTCAACGCCTACGGATATCAGAATGTGCAGGATTACAGTGTCGTAATTTGCCCAGCCGCACACATGTGTTATATGATACGTTGCGCCATATGTGCAGTGATACAACAAACAGACTGGAATGTTCCAGAACACTCATATATAAGGTTTTGCTTGCAAAAATCAAATCCGTTCAGTTGAGTTTTATTCCAGTTTCTTCTCTTGTTTCCTCCCAGACTGGAGCTAAAGTCATTCCACCTTGGAAGGCATTAAAATTTCCTGTCTTGAATTTGCGTGTCAAGCAAAAGAATCTTAATTGGATAATCACATTCAATGCTGCCAAGACTAAACTTATTTCCTTCAATAATTACAAGAAACCTTCTCTACCACCAATAGCAATGGCCAAATACTCTCTATCTGAAAGTACTTCTTTTAAACTTATCAGCCTAACGTTCACAGGAAACATAAGAAAACATGAGTAAACAGAACAATTACATTAAGAGAATTGCCAGGACCGCTGCAAAGAAGGTAGGTTCTCTCTACCGTGCTAGAAAGCTACTAATGGCCGAAAGTATCCTGTACTTCTACAGGGCCACCATTCGCCCATGTATGGAGTATTGTTGTCATATTTGGGCTGGTGAATCTGCTACTAGTCTTTCGCTCTTAGACAAGGTTCAGAAGAGAGTCACCAATCTGATACGTCATGAATTGTCATCTAAGCTTCAACCTCTATCCCATCAACGAAATGTAACATCCCACTGCCTGTTCTACAAGTATTTTAATGTGAATGCTGTGCTGAACTGAAAGCACTTGTACCTTCTCGACGTAAATACCCCTGACAAGCAGCTAAATCCCACCCCTTCACAGTAGAGATCCCTAGATGTAAGAGAGCCTTCTACTCTAGTAGTTTCTTCCCCAGAACCGCTAGACTTTGAAATTTCCTTCCAGGTTCCTGCTTATCCAACTGTACTGACATGCAGAAGTTCAAGTGGAATGTGAACCGACATCTTACTGCCAAACTCCCCACATAGTACCTCTGTAGCTTATGTCCCTGATAGTAGCCCCCTACATCAAAGTGACAATGTGCCTTGTTTAGGGTGAAAATGTAATTAAAAAAAATTCTTATCATGGAAAATTACCACAGCAAACGAGAATTATTTCTTCTTTTCAATAATGCTATTTTGGACTACTATTTTCTTATGTGATGAACACACACACACGCATGACACTTACATAGTTTAATAACTTTTTTACTCTCAAAAACAGAACCATGTGTGTCCCTCTGTTCATAAAAATCAGTAATCTTAAACATCATGCCCTTTTCAGGAGACACTCATTTTGCTAAGCCTGCTAATGAATACTCGTTGCAAAAAACCTTAAGGTTGGAACAATTTGAATTAATGTTTTTTATAGACGTAAATAAATGTTATTTCATTTCAATACAGCGATCTCAAGTTCTTTATCAAATGTCATTGTTTTTCCAAAGTTATTCATATTTTTTTATTTTATATATGTGAGGATGTGGTTCGGTGGAGGCCTTTTGCAAATCGGAGATTACATTACATTTACCTTTAACGGTCCCATAGATACTCTACTACTTTCGACTTCTAGAGATTTCTGCTGCTGCAACCTCGGTCTTAGAAATTTATAGATCTTGTTATGAATTGGTGAATACTGACTCATACCCTTAACCTATAGGTTGTGGAATTTTTGTTGTTGTTTCGATGAGGATGTCGATGACGAAAGAGACTCTTAAAGTGGATAGCGTGTTTAAACTTTGTAAAAGAAAGCAAGTAAACTGGTTATTGAACATTCGTTTAATGATTTTCTCTCTCTTGTATTTTTCAATCTTACATGACTGAAATGACCTATGCATTAAATGAACTTGATGCTGGGCAAAATGATATGCCTTTTAGTGACACTATATTTTAATGTTAGTAACCGTTCGTTTATAAAGTGAAGAACTGGATTCAAGAATATGAGAATTATCAGACCTCAGCTACTCAAAATGGATGGACTTTTGTGAGGGACCCATTATTATTTATGAATCGGAAATTGGAAAGATCATGTTAGATTTATGTAGTATGAGCCAGTTACGGTCGATGTAATCACAGAATTTGCAGAACGTGTAGAATTCCTCCCGGTGACTACTGGTAGCAGTGGTGGGACTAAATATTTAGAGAGAAAAATAGTGACACCTTCCTTTAACTATGTCGCGATTGTGATAGTGTTACTCATAAGATGTAATGTAGTATTTTATTATCACGACTGAATGTGTCTGAAATGGTGTTTGAAATCTACATAAGATAGTGGCTATTAACCTAGATGTATTGAATTTGTATGTGACATGTTGTCGCAAACCTATGATACTTTTGTCTAGAAGGGAATTTCTACAGCCATTTTATTAATATAGAGAAGAGATTAATGCTTTGTGTTATGATTAATATGTACAGAAAATTTTATCATTTTAAACTTTTATTTAGAAATTTAAATAGTACCTTATTTCAATGTAATAAAAGATTTTTTTATTATATCTCTTATTAAAATTCAAAGGAGATATTAATTGTTGATATTTCTAAAACTCAATTTATGATTTTTGTTTGAAATTTGAAAAGGACATATCCAGATTTTTCCAAGATTCATTGGGCATATTTTAGTGAAATAAAAATTGGCTTGGTTTTTCAAGTTGCACAAATGCAACGGGACTTATAACTTCTCTATAGCTGACTAAGAAGCCATCAGAGAACACATCAGAGATGTCCCATGTATCAATATCTTTTCTTATCCTGCTGAACAGTGTGCCAATGAGACAACAACGTGTTCCCACACAGAAGTATTGTAGTAAACCTCACTCACCCCAATGGCTCACTATATTGCACAGCTGCCATTGCACAAAGACAGCATGAATTCTGCCGGTTAGTATGTCATAAGTCAAATACAAATAGGAAAAATTATAAATGCTAGAAATCATTGTAAGAGTGAAATAGCTACAACCAAAGAAGGCATGCTGAAATAACTAGGAAATGCTTAGAATCCCAGAAAATAGGAATTTGTGATTTCTGGAAAATTTATAATATTGTAGTTAATAAAGGGCAATCAGTAATTCCTCCAATATTCAACAACCAGGAGGTTGCATGCATGGCAACTGAGAAGGCTGAATTGCTTGCTCTGTGATTCACCTCCAACTCTACCTTAGAGCCAACAAATAACTTCTCCAAAATTTCCCTATGGAGAATGAAGCCACACTTGATGATCATCGTGATATTAAAAAAAAACTGTGTGTGAGCCTGATCTCATCCTTACTATACTAATTAAAAAGTGTTCAGCCGAGCTAGCCACATACTTTCAAAACTTTTGAAACAAATGCCTTGCTGAATCTTGCTTCCCAAATAGCTGGAAGAATGCGTCAGTGGTACCATTGGAAGAATGCCTCAGTGGTACCATTGGAAGAATGCCTCAGTGCTACCATTGGAAGAATGCCTCAGTGGTACCATTGGAAGAATGCCTCAGTCGGGTTCATTTGAAAGAATGCCTCAGTCGGGTTCCATTGAAAGAATGCCTCAGTCGGGTTCCATTGTACAAGAATTCCGGTGAAAGGACTGATCCACTCAATTATCGCCCTATCAGTTTACTCCCCTTCTTTGCTAAAATCTTTGCGATCAATCAAGCATATTAGTCTACTGTCTCGCAAAAGCTAATTTTCTCTCTGACCGATGGTATGGATTAAGGCAATGCTGCCCTACTTAAAATATTTTAAGGTCATCCCTGAACACATGCACTGGCTGGATAAAGTGGGCGAAGCCAGCGCTGTAGCCCTTGATATATCCAAAGCCTTTGACAAAGTCTGGCATGAAGGGTTCCTAATGAAAATTAAATCATACAGTATAATTGAATAAATACTAAATATAATTAGATCCTTCTTAGACAAGAGGACCATCCAGGTTGTCCTTGATGGACATACATCCGAACAGCATAACATTAATGGGTGAGTCTCTCAGGTATCGATCCTTGAGCCACTATTATTCCTGATATTCATTAACAACCTCCCTGATAACATTGTGTCCGAGATGGGTATATTTGTCGATTATACAATGCTCTATAACATGCATGAGGGAAGAACGGATGTACATAAATCTACATCTATGGCTGAATCCTTAGAAAATGACCTCCAGACTGAAGTGAATTCGGGCCGTACATGGATGGTAACATTTAATGCTAGTAAAACTAAGCTACTCTCCTTTAACAATTACAATAAACCTTCTTAATCACTGATAGCCAGGAAAAATAACATCCTACCTGAGAGTTCTTCCTTCAAACTCCTCGGCTTAGCATTCACAAGCAATATGAGCTGCAACAAATAAATTGAGGACATTGCAAAGGCTGCTGCAAAGAAGGTGGGTTCCCTCGATTGTGCACACCTGAAAGTATCCTGTGCCTCTACAAAGCCACCTTTCGCCCTTGCATGGAGTATTATTGTCACATCTGAGCTGTTGCATCTACCGTTAGTCTCTCCCTCTTGGACAGGGTCCGAAGAAGAATCTCCAATCTCTAGTCATGCACTGTCAACTAAGCTACAACCCCTGTTCCATCACTACAACGTTGCATTCCCGTGACTGTTTTATATGTATTTTAATGCACTGTGCTCTGATGAACTCATTGCACTTGTTCCCCCTTGATGTACATACCTCCAATAAACCCGATTAGCAACAAAATCACACCCCTTCACTGTAGAGGTCTCTAAATGCCGGAAAGCTTTCTTTCTTTGGACAGCTAGACTTTGGAATTCCCTTCCTGCTATCTACTTCCCTGACTGTACTGACATGCAAAAGTTTAAATGTAATGTAAACTCATCTCCCCTAAACATGGTCCCAAATAGTCAAATACATCCAAGTGGCGCTGTGCTTTGTTTTGGTGAACATGATTGAAAAGAAAAAAATATAAAATTCAGATTTGCATTTGAATAAAAAAACATTTTGTTAGGATTTTTAATGCATAAAATAGCTTTTGCCAGTCTTTCAAAATTTTCATTAAATAGATTATAGCTAATGATTAAATGAAATTTTGTTCCATGTGAACACTTTATTAAACATTAAGGAAATTTTTTTTTTTATTTGTTTCACTAAGATATGAAGAAATAATTATTTTTCATATATATATCAAAACACTTTTCCAAAAATGAGAAAAAGTATTAGATATGGTATGACTGTAATTTATTAATACAGTAGATAATCAAACAATATTCTCTCTTACAATTTACAAGATTGATTGAATTGTTTTTTATTCAAAATGAAATATGAATTTATTTTCATTTACTAATGGGTTGTGTTGATGCAAGACATTTTAAAAGTCAATGCACCAGATCTTTGCAACCAGATTCTTTACAGTATTCAGAGTTGATATCACTCTTTGAAAAAGTGATATCAATTCTGAATACTGAGCAATATCCTATGGAATACAAATTCTGCAAATCAGATTAGCAATATCCATTTTAAAGATAACAATCAAAATGAGAGTAAAGTCAGATTAATTTGAATAATGATAATAACAATAACCTTTCAATAAAATCAGATCATGCTTTGATTTTTGGTGTATTTTGTTCCATCATGAATAATAATTATTTTGGTTAACAAATAAATCAATTTCACTTTCATTGACCGTCCCTCTGTACTTTTTGTATTCAGTATTTGATTAATAGTATTCTCTGTGTTGTTCTCTCTTAATTTAAAATTAATTTTCTTTCATTGAGTGAACATGTAACGTCAGGAATTTCTATTCGAAAAGTATTTAACTGAATTAAAAAGTAATATGTAATTAATTTTTTATTATCAAATGATTAAATTAAATTTAGATCATCGAATTTAGTTTAAGTGCAATTAAAAAACCCGAACACTTCACAATCACTATGATTATTTTGCACTCGCTATTTGTTCTAGTTTACTTTGTTTGAAATTTTATAAACTGTGGTAAATGTCTGTTAAAATAGTCTTGTATAAATAAAAAAAATATGCATAAGAATATTATCCTAATAGATAAAAGTAAAGAGACTTATTATTTGGCTATCTAATTTACACATGCGTTTATGGTTTTTACAGATAACTGAAAAGTCAATCTTTCTCTAAATGAAAAGCTGGTTGGAAGATATTAAATGTGGTTGAGAGAGAGAGAGAGAGAGAGAGAGAGAGAGAGAGAGAGAGAGAGAGAGAGAGAGAGAGAGAGAGAGAGACTTAGTAAGAGATGGTCACTCAACTAATTAGACGAATTAAAAAAGATTTTTATTTCAGAAATAACTCAACCCTAAAACTAAAGAATATTTTAACATGTATTTTGTGTACTTAAAATATATAAAACGCCTTAACGTTGATGAACTGAATTTTCGTATAACAATCACAAGATAATATCATAAAAATAATGGTTCGAACAAATAGTGAGAAACATCACGTTCTCCATTTATTATACTCTTGTATTTGTATTTTGCCTTGATTTACTGAAATTCTCTTCCGCGTTTGCATAGCACATTACTTTTTATGAATACCATTCGTTTTTCTCAATTCTTGCAATCAAAACACGACGGTGGAACGATAAAATTGTCACCTAAAGAAAACAATATTACAGTTTGATTTAAAAAAAAATTATTGAAAAACTCAATTCAGGTAACTCGATTATGTGGTACAACTGACGTCTATTCAATGTAGCCGCCTTCAGCCTCGATATGGGTCGGAACTAGGAGCATGCCTTTTCCACAAGTGCTGGTGGGAGCTTGGTGAATACTCTGCAGATGGCGGCGATCAGGCTGGCTTTCGTGCTGTGGGAGATCATGTTGGTGATGTTCTCGGCATATGACCAAACGAAGCAGTCCAACGGGTTTAGGCTGGGGGAAAGTAAGGTACAAAGTCGTTCTCCTTCTGAAGCCAAGCCTGGGTCTCTTTGAACTTCTGGGCTGGTGCCGAGTCATGCTGCCACACCCAGGATTTGCCAGCAGCCACCTGATTGCACCAGGGAATCACCATACTCTTCAGCACAACCACATCCACTTTGGTGTTGACTTTCAAGCCGACTTCGAAGATGTGAGGTGGCATGATGTGGCCATCATTTGAAAGCAAACCAAAAACTATAACTGTGGGTCGTCCATTGTATTTGCATTTTGATGGTGCTGGCAATGGTCCTGTTGTCATAATTTGGATCAGTAGAGAGCATGATTTGTACAGCGACGCATCTCCAATCTCGTTCGTTGAACATTGTGTCACTTTCAGGCATGATAGAAGGCTCCTATCGCTCTTGTGATTTGTACACAATTGGCCAATTTGCAGATGGCCCACAACAAAAAAAAAGAAAACCGGTTTTTATCAAACGGAAATGGAATCATGTCATCTTTTCTAGGGCGACAATTTTATCATTCCACCGTACATGCCATTTTTTTTCCTTGGATATTTTCGAATTGTTTAATACTTTTTATTTTCTCTGTTTTATTTTCTTTGTCCAATGTTTCTATTCCATATTTTTTTATTACACTACATCTATTATTATACTAAGTGTGAGGCAATCAACATTTGTTGCCCTGAGACATTTTTCCTCCATTTTATAAAGTACATATAAAAATATAATTAATTATTTTATTTATTATTTTTTATTATTTTATAAAGTACATATAAAAATATAATTAATTATTTTATTTATTATTTTTTATTATTTTATAAAGTACATATAAAAATATAATTAATTCTGAAATTGAGTTATGTTGTGAAAATCCTGTTTTAATTGTTCTAATTAGCCATAATTTGTAATTAACTGAACAAGTCCCTCTAGTTTTTACTGAGTTTCTGGCTATTACTCTCATCCTCTCTCACTGTTGTTTGCACCACTCGTATTTTATACACCTCTGTATATCTCTCCATCCACCTTTTCTCTTTCCACACTTTCTCTATATCTCTTTATATTTTTGCCTCTGCCTCCTCTTTCTATGTCTTTTCACCCAGCTTCTTACCTTATCTATCTTCTCTCTCTATTCGCTTTTTGTATGCTTCTCCATCCATGCTCTCTCTCTATGCCTGTCTACCAACTCCCTCTCTCTCTGTTTCTATATCTATCCATCTATTCTACCCCCCCTCTCTCTCTTTCCATATACTCTATGTTTACAGTTTAAATTTTATTGGATCCATTGTGATGAGAAATGTAAAATCCTACAATCTCCCCCAAAAAGGAAAGACTTGAAATACTGCATATTCTGATAGGTTTTTCAGAATTAAAGGTTATGAAAGAGGAGTATTTTGAAATAGTAAGTAGTCATTCAGTTGTTTGAAAGAAGTACAAATGGTAGTTTGACTAATCATGGCTAAACTAAATCAACTAAAAAAAATGAAATTTAAATGTTTCTGGGAATTTATGATGCAACTAATCAACCCGGCCAGAGATGATGTTTCCCAGAATGAAATCATTTAAAAGTGTATTCATGTGTTTACCCTCAGGCAGATTCCATGTGTAGCAGTGAATTTCTTTCATCCTCATGGATTGTCCATTATTTTCTCCGACAAGAACAATAATAAACTCCATTATTAGCCCCGGGGTTTTATTAATTATATGAATTTACAGTAAGTGCATTCAGACGAATAAACTTAGTGTAATCTTACACAATAAAAAGTACTGTATATTCACATTATAAATAAATACTGTTAATTAACATAATAAATATTGTAAATTAATATAAATAAATAATGTAAACTCACATAATAAATAAATTCTGTAAATTCACTTAATATATAAATACTGTAAATTAACATAATAAATAAATAAATAATGTAAGCTCATCTAAAAATAAATACTGTAAATTTACATAACAAATAAATACTGTTAATTAACATAATAAATATTGTAAATTAACATAAATAAATAATGTAAACTCACATAATAAATAAATTCTGTAAATTCACTTAATATATAAATACTGTAAATGAACATAATAAATAAATACTGTAAATGAACATAATAAATAAATACTGTAAATTAACATAATAAATAAATAATGTAAATTAACATAATAAATAAATAATGTAAATTAACATAATAAATAAATTCTGTAAATTCACTTAATATATAAATACTGTAAATGAACATAATAAATAAATACTGTAAATTAACATAATAAATAAATACTGTAAATTAACATAATAAATACATAATGTAAATTAACATAATAAATAAATAATGTAAATTAACATAATAAATAAATAATGTAAATTAACATAATAAATAAATTCTGTAAATTCACTTAATATATAACTACTGTAAATGAACATAATAAATAAATACTGTAAATTAACATAATAAATAAATAATGTAAATTAACATAATAAATAAATAATGTAAATTAACATAATAAATAAATAATGTAAATTAACATAATAAATAAATTCTGTAAATTCACTTAATATATAAATACTGTAAATGAACATAATAAATAAATACTGTAAATTAACATAATAAATAAATAATGTAAATTAACATAATAAATAAATAATGTAAATTAACATAATAAATAAATACTGTAAATTAACATAATAAATAAATAATGTAAATTAACATAATAAATAAATAATGTAAATTAACATAATAAATAAATAATGTAAATTAACATAATAAATAAATACTGTAAATTAACATAATAAATAAATAATGTAAATTAACATAATAAATAAATAATGTAAATTAACATAATAAATAAATACTGTAAATGAACATAATAAATAAATACTGTAAATTAACATAATAAATAAATAATGTAAATTAACATAATAAATAAATAATGTAAATTAACATAATAAATAAATAATGTAAATTAACATAATAAATAAATTCTGTAAATTCACTTAATATATAAATACTGTAAATGAACATAATAAATAAATACTGTAAATTAACATAATAAATAAATAATGTAAATTAACATAATAAATAAATAATGTAAATTAACATAATAAATAAATAATGTAAATTAACATAATAAATAAATAATGTAAATTAACATAATAAATAAATAATGTAAATTAACATAATAAATAAATACTGTAAATGAACATAATAAATAAATAATGTAAATTAACATAATAAATAAATAATGTAAATTAACATAATAAATAAATAATGTAAATTAACATAATAAATAAATAATGTAAATTAACATAATAAATAAATAATGTAAATTAACATAATAAATAAATAATGTAAATTAACATAATAAATAAATAATGTAAATTAACATAATAAATAAATAATGTAAATTAACATAATAAATAAATAATGTAAATTAACATAATAAATAAATACTGTAAATGAACATAATAAATAAATACTGTAAATTAACATAATAAATAAATAATGTAAATTAACATAATAAATAAATAATGTAAATTAACATAATAAATAAATAATATAAATTAACATAATAAATAAATAATGTAAATGAACATAATAAATAAATAATGTAAATAACCATAATAAATAAATAATGTAAATTAACATAATAAATAAATAATGTAAATTAACATAATAAATAAATTCTGTAAATTCACTTAATATATAAATACTGTAAATGAACATAATAAATAAATACTGTAAATTAACATAATAAATAAATAATGTAAATTAACATAATAAATAAATAATGTAAATTAACATAATAAATAAATAATGTAAATTAACATAATAAATAAATACTGTAAATTAACATAATAAATAAATACTGTAAATTAACATAATAAATAAATAATGTAAATTAACATAATAAATAAATACTGTAAATTAACATAATAAATAAATAATGTAAATTAACATAATAAATAAATACTGTAAATTAACATAATAAATAAATACTGTAAATTAACATAATAAATAAATACTGTAAATTAACATAATAAATAAATAATGTAAATTAACATAATAAATAAATACTGTCAATTAACATAATAAATAAATACTGTAAATTAACATAATAAATAAATACTGTAAATTAACATAATAAATAAATACTGTAAATTAACATAATAAATAAATAATGTAAATTAACATAATAAATAAATAATGTAAATTAACATAATAAATAAATACTGTAAATTAACATAATAAATAAATACTGTAAATGAACATAATAAATAAATACTGTAAATTAACATAATAAATTAATACTGTAAATTAACATAATAAATACTGTAAATGAACATAATAAATAAATAATGTAAATTAACATAATAAATAAATAATGTAAATTAACATAATAAATAAATAATGTAAATTAACATAATAAATAAATAATGTAAATTAACATAATAAATAAATAATGTAAATTAACATAATAAATAAATAATGTAAATTAACATAATAAATAAATAATGTAAATTAACATAATAAATAAATAATGTAAATTAACATAATAAATAAATACTGTAAATTAACATAATAAATAAATAATGTAAATTAACATAATAAATAAATAATGTAAATTAACATAATAAATAAATAATGTAAATTCACTTAATATATAAATACTGTAAATGAACATAATAAATAAATACTGTAAATTAACATAATAAATAAATACTGTAAATTAACATAATAAATAAATACTGTAAATTAACATAATAAATAAATAATGTAAATTAACATAATAAATAAATAATGTAAATTAACATAATAAATAAATAATGTAAATTAACATAATAAATAAATACTGTAAATTAACATAATAAATAAATAATGTAAATTAACATAATAAATAAATAATGTAAATTAACATAATAAATAAATACTGTAAATTAACATAATAAATAAATAATGTAAATTAACATAATAAATAAATAATGTAAATTAACATAATAAATAAATAATGTAAATTAACATAATAAATAAATAATGTAAATTAACATAATAAATAAATAATGTAAATTAACATAATAAATAAATAATGTAAATTAACATAATAAATAAATACTGTAAATTAACATAATAAATAAATAATGTAAATTAACATAATAAATAAATAATGTAAATTAACATAATAAATAAATAATGTAAATTCACTTAATATATAAATACTGTAAATGAACATAATAAATAAATACTGTAAATTAACATAATAAATAAATACTGTAAATTAACATAATAAATAAATAATGTAAATTAACATAATAAATAAATACTGTAAATTAACATAATAAATAAATACTGTAAATTAACATAATAAATAAATAATGTAAATTAACATAATAAATAAATACTGTAAATTAACATAATAAATAAATAATGTAAATTAACATAATAAATAAATAATGTAAATTAACATAATAAATAAATACTGTAAATTAACATAATAAATAAATAATGTAAATTAACATAATAAATAAATAATGTAAATTAACATAATAAATAAATACTGTAAATTAACATAATAAATAAATAATGTAAATTAACATAATAAATAAATAATGTAAATTAACATAATAAATAAATAATGTAAATTAACATAATAAATAAATAATGTAAATTAACATAATAAATAAATAATGTAAATTAACATAATAAATAAATAATGTAAATAAACATAATAAATAAATAATGTAAATTAACATAATAAATAAATACTGTAAATTAACATAATAAATAAATACTGTAAATGAACATAATAAATAAATAATGTAAGCTCATCTAAAAATAATTACTGTAAATTTACATAACAAATAAATACTGAAAGCTCATATAATAAATAAAAACTGTAAACTCATATAATAAATAACTTAATCAATCCCACTCCTATAAAGTAGTGGAAGCCATTAAACCTATAATGATAATTTAGATACTTGATTCCCCATGTTTTTTTTTGCCATATACAATCCTCCAACACTACTTACTACCGATACATGTCAATTTAACTTCTAACTTAACCTCCAATGGAAAATTCCATTTGTTAAACTAATCTTACATGGAATTTTCCATTTTTAGCTTTTTTTTTATGCAACAAACATCTGATCTTGTTACAGAGATATAAAGAGGAAAAAAATCACAGACACAACCACTAGAAAAGTTATATTACTTCTCCACTGGTTGTGTCTGTGATTTTATCTAGCATTTCGACCCTTCACGTGAACTGAATCGACAATATTGAGCAGCTTGTGTTCAATTAATCATATACAATATGTTCATTAATCATATACAATATGTTCGGTGAAGATGTTAGTAAAACAGATCCTCTTTCTATCTGCTTTTTCCCCTATCTCGATTTCTATCTTATTTTAAAAAGTAAATTTTCATCTTTTATACTTGTCTGTTATTTCTAACTAAACAATGCAATATATGAGTAAAAAATACTTATTCACTTGACTCTCACTAGTGCAAAGTTGGACATAAGGTTGGTTTCTAATGTGCGAACATCCAACACCTCTCAAAAAAAAAAAAGAGGCACCGTAGATGTAGATAAAATTTTTTAAAATACTACCATCTTGAAGAATGTAGTCTTTACGGGCCCACGAATAGATGGAATGAACTATCGGAAAAGATGCTACACTTAGATCTCAACCGAAAGCCAAGAAACAAGAATTGAAAGTCAATTCTGTTTGCAATCTCAAGTTTTCTTATGATTATATATATACTAGCAGGCCACTTGGCGTTGCCTAGTTGTAAAATACACATAAATATTTTAATTCATGCAGATTTCTTATGTATTATTAGGGAGCCAATTCTCTATCTAATATATAGTAATGATTTCAGAAGTATAAAAAAGATATGACATGGGTACCGACTGCTAGAACCAAAACCAAAACACGTAGCGCTCCAGCCTTAGTTATTATTTATCTTTCCAGCGTCATTACCGTTTGAACTACTGACAGATGGTTACACAAGGTTAAAAGTTAAGCTACTTTGTATTATGAATGTTTATTTTTGCACATGCGCAAAAGTAAGAGCAACATTAATGTTTTATTCGACTTACCCTACCAAGGTCAACTGTTTTGTTTACAATTTTGACCCCTTAGCAGCAATTTTTTACCGGCTAAAAACCAAATCAAAAGTGTGCTACAGGTCTAAATACCCTATATACCAAATTTCAACTTTGTAGCCAAGATATTCAGAGAGGAGTTTGGTAGAGACTTTTCGCACACACACTGACAAAGTCACTTATATATATATATAAATATTTCTGTGTGCTAGAACGTTTTCATCTTACTTTCTATGCAATTATGCAGAATGTAGAAACTATGCATGAATAGAATTCAGCATAACATTTAAATGAAACCAATCAGCTAATAAGAAACCATAAAAATGAATAATTAATCAACACTCGTTTTGCAAAGGAATATGCAAATTAGTTAACTTTCTGGTAGTTGCTCACATATTACTGAGTATATTAAGAAGTTCGTTTTAATAATTTTTTAAATAGAAAAAGTAGGTATATTATTTTTAATTGGAATTCATTATTGAGATGAGTATTATTTATGTTAATTTATTTTATTGCGGACTATTATTCTCATCTTTATTAGTTGTTGTTTCACAGCGTTTCGACCAACTATTCCTCTGGCCTTCGTCAGGTAGTAACTGCGACGGATAGGAACTTTGAATCTCCTAACTGCATTCTCAGCAATCACTGCCATCCGTAGTTGTTGTTGTCTCACCACATTTTGGCCAAGTAAGCCTCTGGCCGGCTTTGGGTAGGATTGAAACTGCTATCTTCAGACAATGCTCATCTGGAACCGTAGAGATTCAACGTCTCTATCAACTGTGCCACGGGCCCCGAAGGGCGATCAAGGTTGGGTTCTTTGATCTTATAAATCCACGTTTATTTATTATATGATCTTCCATGGTCGGGTCCGAATGGTATATATATTATTTTTACCACCTGACGAAGGCCAGAGGAATAGTTGGCCGAAACGTCGTTAAACAGCAACCAATAAAGATGAGAATAATAGTCCGCAATAAAATAAATTAACAGAAAAAGTAGGCTTTTAATATTAAGGTCAGAGTGAGAAAAACCTCAACTTTATAGTTATATAGATTAACTGATGGTTTGTTCGGTATTAAACAATGTTAGTTAAATATTAACCGATGGTTTGTTAATTATTAAACTATGTTTCTATAGGTATTAAACTATGGTTAGTTAGATATTGAACGATAGTTTGTTAGAATTAAAATATAGGTTGTCTGATATAAAACTATGGTTTCTTTGATATTAATCCATGGTTTGTTTGATATTAAAGGATCGTTAGATAATAAACTATGAATTATTGAATATTAAACTATAGTTTTTTAGATATTAAACTATAGTTTGTTAGGTATTAAACTATTGTTTGTTAGATATAAAACTATGGTTTGATGAATATTGAACGATGGTTAAGTTGCATAAATCAATAACTGGGAAAATTTTTTATGAGTTTTGGAATTTTAAAAATGACGATTGATAATTCGTTTTATTTGATTTTTTTGGTTATTAATCTCATGTTATTTATATTCACGTTTCTGTCGATGTAACCTCAGACTTTCTTCAGTTTTATCTTTTCAAAATTATGAAATTTCTAGTTGGACTTGTGAATCTTTGCATTTTCTGGATTTTTTAGGTTACTATTTTCATCTGTATTTACAATTTTTACAATTTTTATATTCATTTTTTTTTTGTGAGGAAAGCAGCAAAATCGCATTTACACCTCGAAGAAAATGAATCTGAATTTATCAATATAAAAACTAACACTTCTATGAAAATGACTTCAAACATTATTCTTGCTTTCCGTATAATAATTTCATGTCGGTCTTTATCAGCAGTAGTAATATCAAAAATTGTTAATTGGAAGTCTTATTTATGTCATTCTCATCGCAAAGACGATCTCCAATTACATATGAACTTTTACCACCCAACATCTGTCATCTCTTGAGACGGGCTTTGTAAGAACTATGTTGAGACCCCCAACTGGTGTACTTTTAAGGTGTCCCCTTTCACCTACGACCATAGCAACCTCTCCTATCCTTTCTTTTTGCACTGGAACTAATGAAAACATTCTTGAGTAATCATTAATATTGCAAGAGAAAAAAAAAATAATCATAAAAAAATGTACGTAAAACTAACTGTCCCTACCCGGTATTATCCGGGAGTTGTTTTACTTTCATTAATAATTTATATGACTGAAATAGGATTTTTTTGCTGAAAAATATAAGTTATTTCATTTGTAAATAAATGTAAGAAAAATTTTGCATCCTCTTACTGTCGACCATTCATGTAAAATGTCAATCATTCATTTTTTTCTTTCAGTAAAAAAAGAAAAAAAAATTAAAATAAGAATAAGTATAAAGCCAATATTTGCTCAGATGGCATCAAAGTATAAATTGCCTCTTAGCAGGCCGATGTCTTCTCATGGTGCCCAACGCACGAATATTATGTTGATGCAATGGCAAATAGTTTTCAAGTCAAGGAAATCGCTTATTAAAAAGAGGAGAAGGTAGAATGCTATTGGCGAAATAAAAAATACTCTTATTAGATTTCTTACAGATTTTTTTCATGGGGTTATTGGTGGCAGAAGAGGACTTGTAACTGTGTATTGAAGGCTAGTTTCTCCCCACCTCCATAATATTAGCAATCAAAACAAAATCTATTGATTGCATATGAACTTCAATAAAATATTATTTTTAAAAAACGCACACCAATATTTATCATAACTGACTGAACAGTTTTAAATATTTATACTTTGTTAACAAAATTATTCAGGGCAAAGAAAATAAGAGAAAAACTAAAATAGATAGAAAGTAGAGAGAAGAAAAGAAGATAATTGTTGCATTTTTTATATCTAATTTCATTGAAACATGTCGACTTTGGATGTTGATTGACTAATATTCTAATATTCTAATATTCTAATATTCTAATATTCTTGCTATTTTCACAACATTTCGACCGATTTAATCAAGTGCATTATTTTGAATTTGGGAATCTTTATGTCAAACCTAGGAACCTATATGGAATTTCTAACTAGACACTTTATTTGTTCTATGGGGATATATTGTTCTTGTTCCGTCAATCACAACCAGATAGAAGTGTTAATTATTTTTATGTTATTCTTATACTGGTATTCTAAGTGCCCATTTCTAATTATTAGTTTCCATATATGCATTTAATTATATACTAAGTTTATATATGCAATGATTGTTGCCCCAAATATATGCAACTTTGAACGTAAATGATACAAAGAATCATATTAATAATCCTGTATGAAATCATTGAAAGACGTTCTCGATAAATACATGTATATGTTTGACATTAAAATCAGTGTTTGTCTCAGTTGTTTTGTTCTATGGTATATCGATCATTGTTGGGTTGTTTAATGCCGAATCAGGAATTTTGTTAAAAGTTATGATTGAAATTCTTAATATTTTCAAATAGCATTTCATGGTGGTTGCCTAGGCCAGGTATTCATGATGCGATTTTCCATGCATATCACCATATGCAGTTTCATGTCATATTTACGATGGATTCTACAGTGGCGTTTATTTTGCATTTGTGCGACAAGAAAAGGTAATTTCATCGATCGTGGAGATCTGTACCTCACTCTAAGCCTAAGCCTCACTCTAAACCTAAGCCTCACTCTAAGCCTAACCCCAAGTTAAGACGAACTTTAACCCGACTGCACTCACAGAAGTAGGTTAACAAGATGCATGATTGGTAGGTTCTTCTACAAATTATCCGAAAATAATATTGTTTTCGTATTTATAATATAAAAAATGGATTTACATTTAAGATTACTTTTTTTTTTTTTTTTTTTTTTAATAATCACTTCTGGAATGTGGAAAAGAGATTGAAGAGTAGAGGAAAAGAAGAAATAAAAAATAACTTTGCTTTATAGGATCGCAAAGTAATTAAAAAAAGGATTTTATACAAAGTCATTCATTTTTATAAAATGATCCTTTCTCTTATGTTTTTACTTTCACATAAAACTACACAGATAACTATCTACTATTCTGTGATGCATTCCACAGTGGCATTTATTTTGCATTTTATGTTCACTCTAATCAGAACCTGACACATGTCTTGGCACGAATCGCAAAAATAGATCATGGCATGAGCTATCTATGTTGCAAAACTCATTTTTACATTAATGGCGGGGATCTTGTACAGAAGAACTATTCTGTCTTATATCGGCTTGCATGAGTAAAAAGAAATGTCCATTATTTATTAAATCTGTTTTTGTCGTCTTCGTCGTCGTCTCCTTTTATAGAAAGCAAATTCATTTTTCTATAAAAAAAAAAAAAAAAAAAAAATTCTGCTACCAAAGAACTTTTAAAGGAAGTCTTGTGAAATGTGTTTTAATTGAAAAGAACAACAGGAAATGCAGAACCATTTTAGGCAAAATATTCCTAGTGCATAAAACGTTAAAAAAAAAAAACGGACACGTTTGTGAACACTTCCTTCAGCAGCATCCGCGGAACAGTCGCTAATTACAACTGAAACATTCCTTCCTGCATCTTCACTTCAATTACACTTATTTCAAGACGATAGCAAGCTTCGCTTGATGATAGGCCACAAGCTATAGAGTTCAAACTCTATATAAAAAGGTTATCCTCATTATTTGGTGCCATTTTCTTGCTCGTGGAGGGAGGGAGGAAGGGTAAGAAGAATTTTGGTTCTAAAATTGAAATCTATGAGTGTAGAGTGATACATACCATTCTTGTTTCTAGCATTTAAAAATAATTTAACAGCTGTTCATATTGAGATATTCTTGAAAAAAGGAAAACGCTAAAAAACAAGAACATTTTTCGGTGGATCCTTTTCGTTTTTAGACGATTACAATTTTGACATTTCGTTTATACAGGGAGAACCCCACCCCAATTCCTTCCACAAATGAATGCCCCCCCCCCACGGAATCGTTAATATCATTTTCACAATTCTTCCTCCAGTTCAACCATACTTGGTACAAATACATTTCAATCTATGCCTGACTCGTCCACCAAGTTTCAGTCATGAATATTCAACAGTTTTTATTTTATCATTATTCAGTGATACAAAGGTTACTTTGGTGATCGTTTCATCAGTAGGAAATACTATCTTAAATGGGCTCACTCACTTTTATAGCGCAGATATTTGTGGTGTTATCTTAAATATAATGTTGAAATAGTATTTTTGCATCCATTGAAAATATGGAAAATTCTGATTTATAAATTGCGACAACATGCTTCAACCTTCTTGATTTTGTGGTTATTTTGTAGATAAGAAATACTTTTTCCATGTTTTCCTTGCAATAAATATTTTGTTTTTTACTACCTGTTCAGCCCGGCTTTGCTTGGGTCCTATGTACTGTTCATAACTTTATATATATATATATATATATATATATATATATATATATATATATATATATATATATATATATATATAAAGTTTGACTTATGTCCAGGTGATCTCCATCTAAAATTTCAAGTGTTTAGACACAAAATTGGCGGAGGAGTTTGGTAGAGTTTTCAAAGGTCAAATTGTTGAACTTTGACCCCTTGACAGCCAAATTTCTGGCCGAAAATCGATTAAAAAGATTTTCCCTAATCTGAACACCCCTTATGTCAAATCTCGAGTCTGTAGACTCAAAATTGACAGAGTTGTTTGGTAGGGAAATGTACATATACAGACACACACGCCCACTCACACACAGACAATTTCACTTTTATAGATGTATAGATGAAATGTGAATGACGGCATCCATGTTAGTATAGAATTATCAATAAAAGAAAGAAAAAAGTCTCAAATATTATTACTGCGATAGACTAGTAAATATGCATGCAAGATGAGGTACTATAAGCTTGTATAAGCTGCTCTCTTTCTTCTCCATTCATTCGGTGGAGAAGGATGGAAACAAAACAACAAAACACACCATAATACGATCACGTTAACTGTTTATGAAGGCTTATTTTTAGCTATCACCCCAACAACACAAAGACTACCATTATGGCAGCACTAACCTCTTTATTTGGATAAAATATGGTCCAGAACTAACTCAGAAAGTAGACCTTCCCAGATATTATATCATCTTTTTAGGAGGGAAGAAGTGGTGTATTGCCAATCGACTGAGATACCCCTATTTTTGCACTCGACCAATACTGCTCCCTTCTACCTTCTCGTTTTGCATCAATTCTTGCTGCAGTGGGAGGCAGTTAGATTTCAACTTAACTAACGTCTGCCTGTTCATACGCTTTTATAAATGATTTGGGAAATTAAAAATAATTTCCCAAATCATTTTATGGGGTAGAGGTAAAAAATATTTTTAGAATCGTTCTATCTCCCTTTCTTCTTAGAACTGAACCGATTCTTAACATCTTTCTAATATATAAGGTAAAGCAAGTCTTTTTATCATTTGTTTGTTATCAATAGCTTTCTCTCTACTAAATCAATATTTGATTTTGGTGCATTAGTTTTGTCCTGTGGATCGTTGCTGTATGTTAAGAATAAAATGTAATTCGTTTTAATTTCTTTTGCAAAAATACTTTGTGTTGAATTATTTTCAAATGGCCATCATTTTAAAATATGGATAAGTACACTGTGTTCGTCCATAGAGAATTACTTGTCTTAGATTAAAGTAAAAAATAATACATTAGAAAAGCAAGCTCCAGCGTATTTTTTAAAAGAAAACGGAATTGCAAGTAAATACACTACCGGATAACATAAATGAAATAAGTTTACAATTCTGAAGCTTTTAATGTATCTGAGCAAGGTTTGAGGTCTCATCGTGTGAAACGTGAAACTAACAACCAAGATGAAGAATCGAAGTTTGTATTATTCAAATGAAACAAACAGCAAAAATGAGTATTGTTGATCACAGGTGCAAATGTTGATTGGCAGACTTGAAAGATTGTCAAATAAGTAAAGCATGACACCTGCCGCTTTATTGCAAAGGATTAGCATTTGATTGACACCTTTCAAGTCGATTTTATTTTTGTAATTTGGCCAAGAAATGGGAAAGCATGCCGGCTGACTGTCCATGTGTGTGTGCTCACATTAATCATATGATAATTATATTTGTACAGGTTTGACCTTCGAAGACAAAAAGAAGAACAATTTTATTTGCAAGCATAGCTCACTGGTAAAGCACTCGAACAAGTTTCTTTTGTTAATAATTTTTATTTTACTAAAGGGTCACCACTTATCAAAGCATAAGGGTCATTGAAGGATAAAAGTTACAGAGATTGTCAATTATTTGGGAACAATGGATGAGATGAGCAGAACGTTACTTAAGGAGAATTGATTGTCCGTGGGGATATTTCAAGTGTTTGTTTACATTAGACTTGAAGACGATCATGCTATATGTGACTGGGAAGCAGAATCGTGGTATCCCATTCTACAAACAGGATTTTCTAGGAAAGAAACCTTATTCATGGAAGTTTCGTTTAATTTTTGGTAAGAAGAGAGAGAGAAAGTAAAGTTCCTTGTTGTGGTTGTAGCTAGGTGAGTTCTTGCTGAGAATGTTTTACCAGATGTTGGAACTTGGGGGTGCATCTGTATAACAATACAGAAGAGTCTAGCAATATCTCTTCTGTGTAAAAGAAGCTGAAGAGATCATCTCTGAGATGAGACCATCTCCAACAGAGTTGATTTTGTACTATGTTATTACAAGAAAAATGCTCTAAGCGGCACTTCTCTAGATAAATTCTCTGTCTTGTTCAACACCAACAATTTTGTGTTGTCATTGTTGGCATCACAACAGAGCAACAATGAAAAGAAGAGAACAAACTACTGCTACATTTCATCTATACAACATTAGAGAGAATGGGATTGGGAGAGAGAGAGAGAGAGAGAGAGAGAGAGAGAGAGAGAGAGAGAGAAGTTCGGCGGCTACAACGGCTGAAACATTGTAAAAATAACAACTAAAATGTAGACTGAATAATCCAATTCTTTTATTGTATTCTGGTTATGATAGCTATAGTTTGATTTCCTTTTATTCAAACTTATTAGTGACGTCACTTCAGAGAGCGATGAGAATATTTAGGTTCGAAAACACTTTTTAAAGATTGTGTCAAGCTAGTCTAATGGTTATTGTACTTGACTCACTTTCTTTAGGTTTTGGTTTCGATCTCAGCTCGAGTATTTTATTTTTTATTTACAAGAAGTGATCTGTTTTTTTTTTAAATTCTGGCATGTATATGTCTCAGTTTCTGTATTAGTTAAAATATAATATATGTATTTTCTGTATTTTCTGTATTAGTTAAAATATAATATTTATATTTTATGTATTTTCTGTATTAGTTAAAATATAATATTTATATTTTATGTATTTTCTGTATTAGTTAGAATATAATATTTATATTTTATGATCAGGAAACGCCGAATAGCCTACTAATAAATAATAAAGTTTCACCTTAAAAATATTTTTTATGCCTTATAAACTCTTTTTTATGCCTTAAAAAATCTTGTTTATGCATAAATAATTGGTTTCAACTAAATATTTATCAGGTCTGTGGAATCAGTGTATTCGAAACATTCAACTCTGATTCTTGAATTTTAAAAGATCCAACATCAATTTAAATGAAAAATCTTCTGCGAGTCATAATTAAGTTTTGTGGAAAGAACTTCCTATTATTAAGTCCTTGTTATTTATTACTGAACTATAATTCTGACAACACATGGATATGATAAGATAGTGTATGTAGAAGTCGATATGCGTACCAGAATTCGCCACCATTTTTAAGCCGCCTGAGAACCGCATCAGCTGATTTCACAAGTAATATTTTCATACTAATAAGTCCTCACTTCTTAATTGCAAAAAAACAAAAACAAAAAACAAACAAACAAAAAAAAACAGATTAGGGTTCATGAGATGGATATATTTGGCAGTTTAAAACAGTAATTCTTTCATCTTTGTTAGAAAACAACGTTGATTGAATGTGAAGACTTTTGTTTTCGGAATCGTTTGTTGTTTCATCATTCAACAAAAAACAAAAACAAAAAAAAAGCAAAACAAAGCAATAAAAAATGTGTGACTTGCGAAATCAGTTGATGCTGTTCCCATGCAACTTGAGAAAATTGTGTGAATGCGAAATCAGTTGATGCTGTTCCCATGCAACTTGAGAAAATTGTGTGAATGCGAAATTCTCTCTAAAACCCATACACTTTCTTATCATATTCATCTTTTGTAAGAATTATATTTCAGTAATAAATTACATATATGTATATTTGTATGATAATAACATACAAATTTATTTTGTGAATGTTACTATTCAGTAAAAAAGTTAAAAGTGAAAATCTTTTTTGATGTCATAAGAACAAATCAAGATAAAAAAGAATAATTTAATTGTCTAAATTACAAAATGAACTTTTGCTTTTGTTTTTAAAGGAAAGAATCAGAAAATGTAATTGTAAGTCAACGTGCAACGATGAAAGCACATCAGGAATGCTTTTACTCAAAGAATAAGAGTTTTTTCCTTTATTATACCTCTATATTACTAAACTGCCGGACAAGTACTTTTAAAATATATTGTAGTTCATTGCAAATAATGTGGTACAACAATGATAAATGAAAAATGGCTAGTCAGAATCAAAGTTTGATTTATTAGCTTAAATCCTATTAAGGTCTAATTGTGAAGGTTTGCTAAATCCATAGTTTTAGCATTAAATAATGTGAAGAGTAATGCAGCAAAACTCTTGAAGTGAAAATAAACTACCCTAACCACAACTTGAAACCCGCATGCAGATTGCCTTTTTCTATTATTTAAAGTGCTATGCCACGTGTATATTAAGTAGATATTGGAAAGTATTCAAGGACATTTCAAGATATTCTAAGGTTTGTGATAGACACGCGTGTGTCTGGTTGTTGTTTGAATGGGCGTGGTTATTAATTGGCTTATCTAATCAGGTTGCCTTAAAATATTCGTTTGTACTTTAAATTAAAACGAGTTTTATCTGGTTGCTAGGAAAAAAAGTGACTGTTCGGTCATCCACTGAGCTTGGATTAGATTGTTTGAATCAAGACAAAGTCAGCTTGCAAAGCCATTAAAAAAAAAAAAAAAAAAATTCCTGCATTGCGTCTTTTTGTTCACTGTCTGACCTGTTTCTCTTTCTATTTTCTTCTCCAAATACGGATTAAATATGATGATATTCCTTATACAGCTTATATGAAAGCAAAGTTTGCAATGAAAGTTTTCATTGCAAACTTTGCTTTCATATAAGCTATATAGCCTGAAGAGGTCTTTAGTTACTGGTAATTGACCGAAACATGCCCATGACTGTGTAGCAACATATTACTGTTTATGTAAAACAAATAAAAAGTATATCTTGCCCTACTGCAGTATTGAGCACTCTTGTATCAACCTCGTAAAACTTCATTGGTTACTTTACCTCTGGAAAATAATAACCTCGGATAATATATATATATATATATATATATATATATATATATATATATATATATATATATATATATATATATATGTAGTAATTTATAAAATATATATGGCGATTAAGCTACACTGAATATTCGGCGTTTCATCCACTCTAGGATTCCTCAGGCTTAGAGTGGATGAAACGCCGAATATTCAGTGTAGCTTAATCGCCATACATATTTTATAAATTACTAACTAGCTCTACCTACGTATTGAGCACTTTTGAAATAAATACTTAAAGTTTACGCATAAATCTATACTTTTGTATATTAATTTTATGTGAGTAAATGAAGTAGTTATATATATATATATATATATATATATATATATATATATATATATATCAACACATACATCTCCGTAGACACCCATATATATACATATGTACATAATATACACAGACGGACAACTACAGAAATAAACATGCGTACAGAGATATTATAATACAGGCATAAGTATATATTTAAGTAAATAGTATTAGAATATTAAAATTAAAATGAAGTTAAAATTTGCGATTAAAAACATTATGGAATTATTTAGAAATTATTCAGAGAAATCTAAAATTTAGTCGGGTACATTAAAAATATACAGATCTATATAGATATGTAAATACGAAAATATATGCATATTATTAATAATAAGCAATTATTAGTATTATCATTATAATGAGTTATAAAAGGTGTTAATTCTATCACATTATCATATGTGTAAAGTATTCATTATACCAGTTATTAATTAAAGTTTATAATATCATTGTTTTTTTTTTTATTTAAGTATAGATTGGAGTTGGGTGGTGCTGGGTTTAGTCCATGGATTTGAAAATCATCTCAGAATATTCTCTTACTATTCTTTATATATTATATTCTATAAAATTATGACCCACTTTAATCATTTCAAATTTATATCCAGTTGTTAAACTAATTTCGAATAATCTCCCAATAGGTTATAATGCGATCTTTCCATCTTTTTATCCTCTTTTTTTTTTTTTTTTTAGAGAGCTCACATTTTATAATCTTTTTATATTCTTTTTTGAAGAGCTCCATTTTTTTCTTTTTTTTCTTTTTCAATTTCTTTCTAATTTTTCCCATTTTTCTTTTTGTCGTCAAGAGGTCCTAGGTCGCCTGAGGAAGTTTCTTTGACTGAAACAGATGGCTATTTGTAGCGACCATATATAACTGTTTACCCTCAAATAATAATAATAATAATAATAATAATAATAATATATATATATATATATATATATATATATATATATATATATATATATATATGGGAGAGTTAAAGGAAGAGAATAAGATCAATTCTTTAAGAGGATACATATCGGAATAAGTCAAAGCTCAACAAATAGTTTTGGAGCTTTTATAGGAATCAATAAAAATGACGACATAAAACTATATAGTAATATATAGAGAGAGTTATTCCTTTATTATATAAGGGTATACATCAATTAGGAGTGTAATGTAAGTAAAAATTCTTTACACCATCGTATTTCGAAGCCTAATGCTTTTCATCAGAAGAGGAGAGAAGATACTAGGTAACATAATAGGTATGCGACGTCTGGCGATAGTTTCATTAAGAGTGAAATAAAGTATTGAGGCTGTTTGGGGGAACTAAATTGATCGCCGAGATATTGGAGGAGTATAGTTTTTATTATATAATTGCATATCTGTCATGGTGGGTTTTATATATGCAAACAATATGTGTGATTAATAATCACACATATTAATATTTATATCGTAATCCTAACCAAATAAAAAAGCTCAATAGACCCAAAGTTTTTTTTTGCATATATCACTAGTTTTCATATAATGCCATTCCAATTAATGCCAGTACCATATACTGTATACTATATATACCATGTGTATATGTATACCATATACTATATACTATGAGTACCATATACTATATACTATATTATTCGTTTGCTAATATTTTTCATCTGATGAGAAGGACGCATTTCTTCGAAACTCCACAGATTAAAAAAATCTGAATATTTCTTGTTTGAGTATCCAGTTGAACAATAAATTCTTGTAAAGTATGATTTATAGTCTTAGATTGTGTTCTTACATTAGTGGACTGGCAAGGACACAGAGAAGACAACTGAAGCAGCAAAACTGAAGCTGGCCTGCAGGACACTATATATACACATGTACACAAATTTGGACATATTTCATTGGTTTTAAAATATAGGTCCTTATTTACTAATTGTCGTAAAATGTGAACCATAGAATAGTATTATAATCTTTAAAAACCTGCAAATTTTCATGTAGTTTCGTCCCATAGAACCAAAGATATGAGCATTTTAATATTCAATTTGGCTACCAGTATAGATATATCCATACATATTAAAATATACTACCTTTTTTAGCAATTTTATAAGTTCGAAATCTCAACGACTATTGATCAGAATTTAACAAATGAAGGCTCGTTCGAAAGGTAATGACCTGAATGATGTAGTGAGCTATGTGACATTTGTCCTTCAGGTTGCATATTTAGGGAATCATCCATCATCCAGAGCTTATTTTTGGCACTTTTTTACAGCCATAAAATGTTTCAATCATAATCATTTGTTTTCCTAGTTTTGCATATGGATTACCAAATATCTGATATTTCCCCCAAACCTCTGGCCTTGATGGAGGGGAGACTAAAACTTGCTGCTATAGTTTCAAATGATCTGAAATAACAGCAAGGGAAGACTTGATTCCAAATATTTCTCATATGTTATAACTCCCCTCTTTGGTTTTCATACATAAAGTAAAGTTCACAGTGTATAAGGATTATTTGATGCTGAAGATATTCATAATTGTACCATATTTCCAAAAGAGGGCAGTTATAACATATATGGGGGAAATATATATAAATGGTGTACGGATTTTGTAATCATGTAATCATGCCCAAATGCATTTTCTTTTCTTTTGATGGATTGATAATTGCTATTTCTTCTGACGAGTTAAGGGCAAAATAGATTAATTGACTGATGTAATAATTAAATGAATGATTTTGCGCTACGAAACAGATGCTGTCAAGAATTGTGAATGTTAACGGAATTAAAGGAATCAATTGTAAGATGGTCCACATCATGGAATTTGGGATATAGTCTTTTGTCATTTGTTATACATATATATTTGTTATATATATATATATATATATATATATATATATATATATATATATATATATATTAAGTTGGTGCAAAAATAATATCGTTTTCCTCACATATGGTAATGTTATTTTATTTCTGAATTAATTCATTGATATATATATATATATATATATATATATATATATATATATATATATATATATATATAGCCATGTTATATATCATTTTTATATGCGTTTTTCGCTCGATCGGGTTGTGTGATTTGTTATTGTTCCCAATCTTTTCATTCATTTTTATAGGCTTTTTGACAGCATGGACAAATTCAAATCTGCACGATTTGCTTGTTCCAGTTCAAACTAGGCCGAAAAGCTGCTGAGACAGCTCGTGATATCAATGATGAACCACTAATGAACGTGTGGCACAACAGTAGTCAAAGAAATTTTGCAATGGTGACAAGAGCTTCAGAAATGACTGTCGCGGTCGGCCGACTGCAGTTGATAACGAACATTTGAAAACCTTAATTGAAGCCGATCCTCGCAAAACCACACAAGAAGTTGCTGTTGAACTCGAGGTCAACCACTCACCAGTCGTTTGCCATTTAAAGCGAATAAGGAAGTCAAAAAAGTTGGATAGATGGGTGCCGCATGAATTGAATGATAATCAAAAGAATCGTCGTTTTGAGGTGTTTTCTACATTCTATCCAACAAAAACGACCCTTTTTTCCGAGCGGATTGTGACACGTGATGAGAAATGGGTCGTCTATGACAACCGTCAGTGTTCGGCACAGTGGTTGGATGCTGGAGAAGCTCCACAACACTTCCCAAAGCCGAAATTGCACCAAAAAAAGGTTATGGTGATTGTTTGGTGGTCTGTAGCCGAGCCCATCCATCACAGCTTCATCCAGCAAAATGATTACAGTGGAGAAATATTGCCGACAAATTGACAAAATACACCAGAAACTCCAATGTATGTGCCCGAGATTGGTCAATATGACAGGACCAATTCTCCTCCATGACGGCGCTTGCCCGCATGTTGCTCAACAGACCCTGCAGTAGCTGAATGAATTGGGCTATGAGACTCTACCTCATCCGTCATATTTACCAGACCTCTCACCCTCTGATTATCACTTTTTCAAGCATCTTGACAACTTCCTTCGTGAAAAATGCTTCAAAAGCCGAGATGATGCCAAATCGGCCTTCAATGACTTCATCGCTTCCAGAACTCTGGGTTTCTGTGCTAATGGGATAAATAAACTTGTTTCTTGTTGGCAAAAATTGATTGATTTTCATGGTTCTTGTTTCGATTAATAAAGTTTATTATGAAAGGAGTTATGATCTTTTGAAGTTGAACGTCAAAAAACGACATTAATTTTGCACCAACTTAATATATATATTTATTTATTCAAATATAAAGGAGGTCAGCAAAACATTGGTACCGTCGGTTTCAAGCCTAACATAAGGGCGACCAGTTAATAGTAAATCGTAAATAATGTTAGGCTCTCGTCAGCCATATTGTTTCTCAGGGGAAAAAGAGAGAAAAGAAAAAGAGAGAAAAGAAAAAGAGAGAAAAGAAAAAGAGAGAGCCTAACATTATTTACGATTTACCATTAACTGGTCGCCCTTATGTTAGGCTTGAAACCGACGGTACCAATGTTTTTCTGACCTTCTGTACATTTAAATAAATAAATATTAAGCTCTTATATCGAAAAAAGTTTTTTTCTTTGTAATCGAGCACTTTGTTGGAATTCTTTCCCAAAAAACGGTAAACAAATATATCTATCTATATATCTATAAAAGTGATAGTGGCTGTCTGTCTGTGCATCTGTGTGTCTATGTGTGTACATTTTCCTTCGCAATAACTCTGTCAATTTTTAGTCTACAGACTCAAAATTTGATGTACAGGATACTGAGATTTGGAAAAATCGATGTGATTGATTTTTGGCCAGAAATTTGGCGATTAAGAGGTCAAAGTTCAACGATTTGACCATTGAGAACTCTTACAAACTCCTCCGACAATTTTGAGTCTATACATTTGAAATTTTAGATATAGGTTCCTTGGACATGGATCTAACTTAATAACTTGATTTGAGCCCAAAACAATAAATTCTAAGGGGTCATAATAGGGGTCAAAGTTAAAAAAAAAATGACCGCTTTTTTTTTTTGCTCAACATACATCTCCAAACGGGCACGCATGCTAGTATATATATATATATAAAGTGAAATTGTCCGTCTGTGTGTGTGTGTCTGTGTGTGCACATTTCCCAACCAAACTACTCTGTCAATTTTCAGTCTACAGACTCGAGATTTGACATAAGAGATTTGGAAAAACTTTTTTGACATTGAGATTTGGAAAAATCTTTTTAATCGATTTTTTGGCAGTCAAAGGGTCAAAATTCAACGATTTGACTTTTGAAAACTCTACCAAACTCCTCCATCAATTTTGGGTCTAAACACTTGAAATTTTAGATGTAGGTTACTTGGACATGGATCAAACTTTTTAATTTGATTTGAGCCCCAAAAAAATGAATCTGTAGGCGTCAAAATTAAGGTGAAATTAAAAAAAATTTGACCTATGCAATCTCTACCAAATTACTCAGCTAATTTTTTGTCTAAATATTTGAAATTTGACATAAAGTGTATTCAGATATACGGCAAGCTTTTTAATCGGTTCGTGGCTGAGAATTTGGCTGCAAAGGGGTCAAAGTTCAAAAGATTTGACCTTTGCGGTCTCTAGCAAACTATTCAGCCAATTTTGGGTCTAAACATTTGAAATTTTACATAAAGGGTATTCAGACATGCAGAAAGCTTCTTAATCAGTTTTTGGGCGAAAATTTGGCTGCCAAAAGGTCAAAGTTGAAAGAGTTGACCTTTGCAGACTCTAACAAACTCCTCCGCCAATTTTGGGAGTGAACGCTTGAAATTTTAGATGTAGGTTACCTGGACATGAATCAGACTTTTTAATATATGTACACATATGCACATAAAGGTATGAACAGTATGTAGGCCCGAGCAAAGCCGTGCTAAACTGCTAGTATATCTATCTATCTATCTATCTATCTATCTATCTATCTATCTATCTGTGTGTGTGTTGTGGGGTACAAATCACCTCTATTTGAGAACTATGTGGAATCAGCCAGTCCTATGAATACCACTGATTTCAGAGACTAAATGGAAATATTCATACCATGTTTAACCGCATGCTATGAACACGTTCCTCTCATACCATTTTAGTGGCTCCTGTATTCTTTATGATAAATACATATTATATTTTATATACTTTACACTACTTGTGGTTTCTTTCATTTGTGACCGCTAGCATGTGTCTACAACAATATATATATATATATATATATATATATATATATATATATATATATATAATTATTTTTGGGGGGCACAAAACTTTATTATAGCTATGAAAAAGGGAAGACTGAGTTTTTTTGTATCCCTGATAAATAGAAGGACGGAGAGAAAATATTTAATGACGGTTAAGAAAAAAAAAAAAAAAAGAGATAATGGGTTAGAGTCGGTCGACCAGGTTTCGCCCTAACTTTTCAAAAGCCAAATCGAGAGTTTTCTTCTTTTTTTTTATTATTACAGGGAAATGAATTTCAACGTGGGGAGTGACTAAAATAAAATCAAATTACCGAGAAGTGGGGGGGGGGGAGAGAAAAAATGGGATAAAGACTAAAATAAATCTATCATTATGATATGGGGAGAAAACGCCTTAGAGACAAATAACGTCCAATCCTAAAAGACAATCCTTCTGTTAACAGAGAGAAGGTCTCTTTAACTGGACGTGAATAATCTCCAAGACCTTCAAATGAAATAACGAGTGAGCGTGACTCAGAATAGAAAATGAGTCACTGCTGAAATTCATTGCACATCGCGTGTTTTTAAGCAAACAATTCGTTATAGCGGAACCATACATATTGCTCAAAATGTCCGTTGGTTGGTAGATTCCATTCCGGATTTTACTAGGTACATGTTGTTGGACGTGACCATCTAACCTGAGGGTTGTTCTGCCCACGTAGTTGGCACTGCAACTACATTTAAATTGATAACTAACATTATTCATATGATGGGAGGGGGGCAGATCATCGTTTCGAGAGGATGGAATAATGGTTTTGTCGCAAACATCACACATACATTGGAGGCAAAATAGCAATGTACCACAGCTGAGCTAATCTGTTTGGCGAATTTTTCACTTACCAAGGTAAACGAATGTAAATTGGACATTTAGCCGCCATCTTAGATTTTATTTGGAAAAAATCATTTATTTTTCTTTTTATGACCGAGTTAATCACATCAAGAGGGTACTTATTATTGGACAAAGTATTAGTAATCATTTTTAGTTCTTCATCCAATTTAGATTGTGAACAAATCATGAGGGCATGATGTGTTAAGGTCCAAATCAAATTATACTTTCGTTTGTTAGGGCAAAATGAATCCCACCTTGTATGCAGACCAGTAAACGTTGGTTTATGGTAAATTAATGTCAGATAATTTAATGGCGTTTTTGTTATCAATACATCAAGGAAGGTAAAATCAGAATTGCTTTCACCCTCATAAATATACTTAAATACGGGATGCATTTTGTTGAGTAAAGTGAAGATTTTTGCCTCTGTTTGATTATTGAATAGGCAAAATGTATCATCTACATATCGAAAGTAGACTAGCGATTTTATGGGTCCAGATAACAATTGTTTTTCATAGAAACCCACAAATATATTCGCCATTCTTGGTCCAAGGACCGAGCCCATTGCCATGCCATCTACTTGCCGATACATTATATCATTGAAACTGAATTCAACCGATGTTGTGGCAAATTTCATTAATTCAATAAATATATTTTCAGGAATGGAAGGTGATATCTGACTACGATATAAAAAATTAGTACAGATATCCATTGTCTCCAAAATAGGGACACAAGTGAATAAGTTGCTAATATAATAGGAGCACATGAATTTATTGGCAACTTCATAATTTTGCATAAAATTAACAAACTCAAATGAATCTTTTAAGCAGTAGTTACTATAATAATTCGCTACTGGCTGTAAAATGTTGAAGATCCATTTTGCAACCGTGTGTTCTGCAGACCCTACCATAGAAAGAATATCCGTTTTATGGGTCTTAGGTAAGCCATACAGCCTGGGGCGGATAGAGCCTGAGGGTCTGATCTCATTAGCTATGTTAGAAGAGAGTACACCACTGGTCTGTATGCAAGGTGGGATTCATTTTGCCCTAACAAACGTTAGATGGTTGCGTCCAACAACATGTACCTAGTAAAATCCGGAATGGAATCTACCAAGCAACGGACATTTTGAGCAATACGTATAGTTCCTGTAATGTATGTAAATAAGCTCCAGACAGAGTAGTTTCCCTTGAACTAAGAAACCAACTAACATTCGGGTTTTCACCACACATGTGTGGACGCCATGACAGTTGCACATCGTCGTAAATAGCAGCTAATAAAAACAAATTCTCGTTTATTGTGCTTGTGTGAGTTTATTACAAATTGGCAACGACGATTCGAAGAAAAAAACGAATTATGGCTACCTTCGGTCGGTTGGAATCATTTGATAGTTCAAGTGGACAATGGGACCAATATATCGAGTGTCTGGAAAACTTTTTCGAAGCAAACGATATACCCGTGGATAGTACTCACGTGAAGAAGAGACGAGCTATTCTTTTATCGGTTTGTGGGAGTAAGGTGTACAAATATCACGTTTATTAGCCCCAGAAAAACCGAAGAATTTGACGAACTTGTCACACTGATGAAGAACTACTCCAGCCCAAAGCCGTCTGTGATCGTAAGAGAACAAAGTTCTATACAAGAAACCATCAACCGGGTGAGTCGATCACAGACTATGTGGCAGAGTTAAGAAGCATGTATGAAGATTATCGCTTTGGAACATTTTTGGACGAAATGCTACGGGATAAACTTGTAGTAGGAGTAAACGATGACAACATTCAGAGGAGACTACTTGCAGAGAGAAACACTATCACCTTTAACGAAGCTTTTAACATCGAATCGGCTTCCAAACATTTACAGGACATTCAAACAAAAAAAAAAAATGGGTGGCCAGAGAAGTGTCCTACTACAGAAGATTGGCAGCCTTACTTCAATAGAAGACATGAATTGGGAACTGTTGAGGAATGCTTACTTTGGGGAAATCGATTAGTAGTACCCATACAAGGGCGAAAAACTCTTAGAGGCACTCCATGAGGGACAATCCAGGAATTGTAAAAATGAAAGGGCTGAGCAGAAGCTATTTTTGGTGGCCAAAGTTAGACCAGGAAATAAAATTTAAGGTGAGGAATTGTTATGAGTGTCAGCAAACCAATCAAATGCCAGCAACTGCACCTTTGTATCCTTGGGAAATTCCTGAAGAGGAGTAGTCTAGACTGTACATAGATTATGCAGGCCCATTTAAAGGTCATGTTTCTGGTGATAGTGGACGCTTTCAGCAAATGGTTAGATGTCTATATATCAAACTCATCCACCACAAATATCACTCTGGAAAACCTACAAAAATGTTTTGCAATTCACGGGTTGCCAAAAAAATTGTAACTGATAATGCAGCCGTTTTTGTAGGTGAAAAGTTCCAAGCGTTTATGTCAAGACAAGAAATCCACCATATCACATCACCAAAACACCCCTTTTCAAATGGATTGGAAGAAAGATATGCACGCATCTTAAAGGAAGGGATGAAGAAAATGAGTCATGAGAAAGGCTCCCTAAGTTCAAAACTGAGCCGTTTCTTGTTGTCATATAACTCCACACCACATCACCAGCAGAATTATTAATGAACCGAAAAATAAAGACAGTTTTGGATTGGATCATTCCGAAGAAGACTACAGTAAGGGAGCGGATGAAAAAACACCAAGAAATCCAAAAGAAATATCATGACAACTCTAGGATCATACGAGAATTTAGAGAAGGTGAATTAGTTTTCGCCAAAAATTTCTATACAGGACTAAAATGGAAAACGGGAGTGGTCATGAGATGGACAGGCCCAGTATCATATAGAATTAAACTAGATTCGGGGACAGTGGTAAGGCGACATGTGGACCATGTAAAAAAATGGATAATGCTGGACTCAGATAGAGCTTCAGAAATAGAAAGAACAAGCCCATAAAAAAGAAAACAAAATTCGGACACAGACTGAGTGATCCCACTGATCTCGGATGCCAGTAGTCCAGGTTGTTCTCATCCGGCCAGGGAAATGACAAATGGAATAGGGAATACTCAGCATGAGGCTCCAGTAAGAGAAACTATTAGATGTAGTGGAAGAACTAAAAAAAACCCAAAACACTTAAAAGACTATGTCACATAAACAATCAATTCTGAACTGGGGGGGGGGCGGGGGATGTAATGTATGTAAATAATGTTCAGACAGAGTAGTTTCTCTTGAACTAAGAAACCAACTAACATCCGGGTTTTCACCACACATGTGTGGACGCCATGACAGTTGTACATCGTTGTAAATAGCGGCTAATAAAAACAGATTCTCCTTTACTGTACTTGTGTGAGTGTATTACAGTTCCGCTATAACGGACCATTTGCTTAAAAACCCGCGATGTACAATGAATTTCACCAATGACTCATTTTCTATCCTGAGTCACGCTCACTCGTTATTTCATTTGAAAGCCTTGGAGACTATTCACGTCCGGTTAAAGAGACCTTCTCTCTGTAAGCAGAAGGATTGTCTTTTAGGTTTGGACGTGATTTTTCTCTAAAGGGTTTTCTCCCCATATCATAATGATAGATTTATTTTAGTCGTTCCTCTCCTTTTTTTCTCCCCCCCCCCCGATAATTTTATTTTATTTTAGTCGCTCCACAAGTTTAAATTCGTTTTCCTGTAGTAATAAAAAAAGAAAAAGAAAACCCTCGATTTGATTTTTGAAAAGTTAGGGCGAAACCTGGTCGGCCGACTCTACCCCATTATCTATTTTTTTTTCTTAACCTTCATTAAATATTTTCCCTTCGCCCTTCTTTTTTTTATGGATACAAAAAAACTCAGTCTTCCTTTTTCATATATATATATATATATATATATATATATATATATATATATATATATATATATATATATATATATATATATATATAAAAGCTTTTAATATCCTGGGAATTTGCTTTGTACTCTTGTTCATAATGTTTTCAAATATGTTTTAAATTAATCCTAATTTTTAAAGTCATTTAACCTAGACTATTTTGCTTCCAAATTCATGTTACGGTGACAGTTAAACATCGTGCAGTCTGCAATTTAACTATTAAATCTTGATCCAAATATTGTTGACAAATCATAGTTGTTTTAATCTCTCACCTCCCGCCCCATCTTTTTTTAAGCTAACTAATTCTTATATATCTGGTTTAATCAATATAAAAAAGAAATTTATTTTATTATTTTTTAATATATTTATTATTATTATTATTATTTTTATTTTTATTATTATTATTATTACTACTACTACAATAATAATAATAATAATAATAATAATAATAATAATAATAATAATAATAATAATAGAAGAAGAAGAATATTTTATTTTTATTTGTGGCTTGGCACTACAGGTTACCAATGCAATAATCAATATATGTCATCTACCATTATACGGTTTCTAGATTCATATCCCATAAGACTTAGATTTCTTCTAGATTAATTCGTCTTTATAAATTACCATTACATCTTGTTATATAATACGTGTTTAATGCATATTTTAAAATATATTTTATATCTTCTTAATTTAAAAGAACACATGTTTATACTTTTCTTATATAATTTCATATTAATAATTAAGCTTGATATGCATTTTTAGTATACATAATTATTTTATTCCTATTTAATTTATTTATAAATTATAATTTTCTTAAGCGTTCATTAATTACTTCATATTTTTATGTATCATTTTTTATTCTTATTTATAATTTTTCCCCAGACGATCGTCTTTGCCTTGGTATTCTCAAGAGTTCTAAGCTATCAAGTATCCAGAATTTAGTCTGACTGATGAATTGGTGCACATAGGAATTTTCTGCTAAAAATGTTTCCAATTATCCATGTAATCTAAGGTACAAATGTCTTGCGGTAACTGTTATGCCGTGGATTGAATTTAACTGTTATTGTTGGGTCGAATTTTACATCTTTAGGCACCATTTGTGATACAATTTTACTTCCAGGAGTCACTCAATATGGTGGTCTGTGTGATCAGCACTAAATGTTCAACTATGGTTTTTATACTATAGAATCACAGCTTATCAAGGAGTTTTTTTTACATTGGACTTGAAAACAACCGTGTTATAGTTAGCTGAGAAGCAGCTCCAAGATATTTTTTTCTACAGACGAGCAGTTCTATGGGGAAAAAGATTTGTTCGAGAAATTTTTGTTTAGATTGAATCTGGATTCATGTCTGGTGCCATATGAATCGTATAAATTGCCATTAGTTGCTGTCGCAATAACCCGACGCACTATGCTGTATCTAAAGATACACAAAACTGGGAATGTGAGTGACTGGTTGGCATTTTTTCTGCTTTTATCAATCGAAGTTTAAGGAGTTTAACTGTTGAAAGTTTTTATTGCAGATGCTGAGAACTGCCAACTCAGTCAACTGTAGGTGTATAATCTTTAACCTTTGTGCACCAGTCGCACACAATCAAAACATGAGCATGTCAACCGGTATAAAATATGACCTTTTAAAGCAACATAATTAGGGAAGAAATAGTGTGCAACCCAAACCTCTTTTAATCAGTGTGGACAATTCTAGCATGAATTTAGGAAACTGTTAATCTAATCTTGTTTAAATGTGTAGTGTTATTGCTTATTACTAGGTCTCTCTCTCTTTCTCTCTCTCTCTGTACACACACACACACACACACACACACACACACACACACACACACACACACACACACACACACACACACACACACACACACACACACACACACACACACACATATATATTTATATAGGGTGGAGCATAAAAACTGTTAGAAAATAAAGCTCAGATTTATCCCAACAAAATAATTTATTATAAAACCAATTATAGAAAATGATTATCAAATACTTCAAGAAAAATATGGCGTAAGTATTTTTCAAAAAATTTTCCCCAAAGTCTTTTGAGGAAATCATCTATAGCAGCACGTAAAATATCTAAGAGTATTTTCTCCTTTATTCAATTTTATCTTAAAACAATTCAATTTTTTGTACGACGAGTAGAGCAGGCTTCACTCTCCAGGATTGACAACAAAGAATAATGAAGGGCGTTAAGATCAATTGATGACGATGGCCATTCTTCTTTGCTGATTCAGCTCGGACAGTTATCTCTGCATCACTGCTGCATTACATGAGAAATGTGGCTTGTTGCATAACCTTGTTGGAGAGTCCGAATTTCATCACCGTACACAGAATTACACCATGGGGTTAGTGCACCTTCAAGAATCTCCACAATGTAACGTTCGTTGTTAATCTTGACCCGTTAAGGGAAAAAAGCAAGTGGAAATTTTCCTCTCTCAAAAGTGGCTGCTCAGATCATCTCCGATGATGGTTTCTACGTTCAGAAAATCCTGCATTATCAGGTATTTCCTCATATCATTTTGATGCTTGTGGGTTAAAATGAGTATTTTTCATTTGTCAAGAATGATATTATTGAGTGTGCCCTCTCTGATACAGTTTAACAAGATTCGATTTCTGATCAATTTCTTTGCATTTGTTGATGCAGAGAGAAGTTGTCACTTTTGGAGCTTATTGGGTGACATCTGTAGGTCACTTCGACCCATTCGTTGCATAATCCTGATGTTTTTGCTTCTTTTGCCGTTTGTCTCATGAATCCTTTTGCGTTTCGCCAGATTTTTTTCCCGAATATTTTTGATGAGTTTATGTGGTTTTGAGGTCTTGAGGTGCGGGGACGACCTCATCGCTGTCTGTGATCGACAAAGTTTCCAAGTAACGAGCAATCATCCTTTTTATAAACATTCGGTTGGTTTTGAGGTTTTTCCCTTACGCGAATATATTCTGCTCATGCTGCTCTATGATAAATCTTTTCTTTAATTCAAAAGACATTGTTAAAAATTAATATCGTTTGTTTGTGAAAAAAAAAAGAAATCATATATTACATTATCATATAATGACATTAAAATAGTAAATTTATTTTAATATTATCATGATAGTTCTGAAATTTTGTAACAGGACTTATATATATATATATATATATTGTTGTTTTTAAAATATAATATATAAAATTTAATATATAAATGATTATGTTTTAAAAACGATATATATGCCGCTCCCCATATGGGAGTATCAAATTTGTTAAAGGGAAAATTATTCCCAATTTGCAGTTAGGAGAAAATGCACTTTCGTAAATTCAATTCATTAAAACGTATCGCAAAAACAAAAACAAATTATATATATATTACATTTGTGTTGCATTGTTCTGAGAGTCTAGGCAACTGCTATTGGAACAGACATGGTGTCAGGATTTGTAAAGGCCATGCAGCGATGGCTAAACAATTAGACAATGTCCAATGTCTTTGAAAGTTCAACCAAAAAAGAGAGAAAGGCTTATTCTAACTTTTGCACATGCTTTCCTAACTTCTAGATGCTAATTAATACACCTAGCTTATTATTGCTCAGAATAATTAAAGAACGAAAAATCAGTCCAAGAGAGATAAAAGAAAGCAACATTATGATTGTCAATCACACGCATGTTTATGTTCAATACTTATTATTTAGTTTGTCTTATCCTGCTGTATCTTAAATAGCCTAATAACACACACACACACACACACACACACACACACACACACACACACACACACACACACACACACACACACACACACACACACACACACACACATCAACAGCATTTATTCTTCATAATACATATTTAAATTAAAGGTTAACAATAAAGTAAGTGTTTATCTAACTTGACTGTCTAGTATTTGCTTCGCTCCCATCATCAGAAGATGTAACACAAGGTCGGGGGATTATAGGTAAGTGCACAGGAGGTGGTGCACTTCAGGCCCACAAAAAATTCCTGAGCATTCCTATTGACATTCCCCAGTAGGAGCGCTTCAGGTGGTTAGCAATGAACTAACTCATGAAAGCAGGTAATAGCTGCAAAAGTGGACCTCCTAGCACTACCCAGAACCATACTTCAGTCAGATTGAAGCAAAGTCACTGAAGTTACAATGATTCACTCTCTGTTGGATTGATGATCAGAGATGTATTCTTGACTGGTTTTCTACTAGTTTATATAGCATTGGTTTAATCCATTGTTGTGGGAGTGATTCTACTATATGATAACATATCTCATAGTGATTCTCTCTTGGTTTTCATCCTCTTCAACTTTGAATAAAACGTCGCCTCTTCACTTTATTAAGTCAAATCACGCCTCCAAGAACTCTACTATAACACAGCAGACGTACTTGTGCCACATAAACAAATATTGCTGGCACGTACTGACTAGCATTGTCTAGTATCAGTAATAGCTGTTCCCTCCCATCACCAGAAGATGTAACACAAGGTTGGGGGATTATAGGCAAGTGCACAGGAGGTGGTGCACTTCAGACTCAGGTATCTCTACGGTGTGCCGTTGTGTGTTGATTGTAGGGGGAGTTGTAACATACCATGTCTCTGCAGTAGTCTGTAAAGTATAGCAACCTATGTAATAAAGTCGACATCGTATTTGTTTTTAATTATTTCTATCTTATTTTTGCATTCCTCTTTTTCATAGGGAGAAGGGAAGGAGTCCTTCAGAAACAATCAGAGAGTGACGTCTTTTTTTTTTACTACGTCTGATTTTCTACGTAAATTCCAGAAAACATTCTCCTGTTCTCTACATCACTACTCGTTTCTCAACCAACTCCATTCGCTAACCTTGTTTTGCATAACTTATTATCATGTTCACTGTTGTTACATGCGTCTATTTTATGCTAAAAAATATAAGAAATGGACAAGTAATTTAAATACATTCCAAACATAAAATATGGTTTCATAGAATCAACGATAATGTCTACAGATAAAATCTTTGGACAGAGATGGGAAAATGATGTTCATTTATTAACAAGCAACAGTATACGTAATGGAAGAAAAATCAGACAAATTGTTTTTGGACAGGCACTATCTTGTGCCATGCCACATAAATCAAATCTGCATGCTTCATGATGTTTGCTTCATAAAAATTTCTTATCAGATAAGGAATTTTTATAGAAGAGTGCCCTTCCCATCATACCCCCTCCCACAATCAAAACTAAAAAGACAAAATGCGGCTTGTAGTAAAAAATATATCATCATTAACTCAAGAGTATAGAATCTATTCATGTCGTTGAGTATTGCCATAAAAAGATCGTTTCTCTTATATTTCTCATTCAGTTGTCCACCACTTAATGATGCGCTCCACAGTGGCGTTTATTCTGCATTTTATATAGCCTACTCCTTACTCTACTCATAATCTAACCTTAAGTTTACCTTAATCTGATGCATATCATATGGTATAACTAATCAATCAATTATCTACGTCTTAACATTCTGTCAATCATATCGTACAACTCTTTACACGTGGAACATCTAGGAATCGTATCTACCCTATACTCTGGAAGTACACTACTGACAATGATTATGCAACACAAAAGAGGGCGATAATAAACATATAAAAAATGTCAATGGTAAAGGATCTTTGTAAAAGATTCAAACCACCCCCAAATACTCCTGCCATTCTAAAGTACTCCTGCCACTCTAAAATGCCTTTGCCATCCAAAAAAAAAATGCGAGTGATAGCAAAACAAAAAGGTTTTATTGCTAATTCAAGAAGATGCAATTCATCGATGTCATTGAATATTTACATAAAAAGATTGTTTTTTATATATTTTTGCCCCCACATAAACTCACACAGATAACTGTCAGCTTTCCATCATTTCGTGATGCATTCCATAGTGGCGTTTATTCTACATTTTTTAACCTTAAACTTAATCTAATGTATCTTTAGACACAATTCACAAAAGTAGGTCAAGGGTGTGTGTGCACACTGCACACTATTAGGAAAGCTATTTTTTTGCAAAAAAGAGTTTCCTATTAGTGATAGGGTTCTTCTACAAAACACCCCCAAAAGCATTTGCATAAGTTACTACAACTCCAAAACTTAATGAAACAACTTAGTCGCTATCAGAAATCAAAATCAAGGCGAAAGCATTTCTTTTTGCTATTCTGTGTCATTTGTTTTGCATACTCGTTATCCAATTAACTGTTGTTATATGTATTCAAATAAATTATAACAAATGTATTACTTTGAATACATTTCAAACACATTTCATGAACGTTAACAATAAAATAAACTATGTTGCATGAAGATAAAAAATTACACATTATAATTCCTTTGCACAGAATTAAACATTAAACTCCACATAGAAGAAGAAAAGAAATCCTTTGAAAAGACATTTGTGACGTCTCACACACAAAATTAAAGAGCAAATCACGTCTTTATTTATGTATATGGTGGAACGATAAAATTGTCGCCCTAAAAAAGACGACGTGATTCCATTTCCGCTTGATGAAAACCGGTTTTCTTTTTTTGTTGCAGACCTTCTAGTAGTTGGCTAGCTGTGTATAAATCCCAAGAGCGATAGGAGCCTTCTATCATGTCTGAAAGTGACATAAAGTTCAACAAGCAAGATTGGAGATGCGCTGCTGTGCAACTCATACTCTCTACCAATCCAAGTTATGACAGCAGGACCATTGCCTGCACTCTCAAAATTCAAATAAGATAGTGCAACGCTTGAGGGCACAGCTGAACGAAGTTTCTGGCTATCTGGCTATGGTTATGGTTTTTGGTGTGGTTTCTAGTGAGGACCACATCGTGCCAGCTCACATCTTCAAAGTCAGCTTGAAAGTCAAGACCTGGATGTGGTGAAGAGTGTGGTGATCCCCTGGTGCAACTAGGTGACCGCTGGAAGACTCTGGGTGTGGCAGTAGGACTTGGCACTAGCCCACAAGTCCAAAGAAACCCAGACTTGTCTACAGAAGGAATGCTACAACTTTGTACCTTCTCTAACTGACCTCCTACTCCATCGATCTAAACCGGCTGGACTATTTCATTTGGTTTTATGTTGAGAACAGCCGGATTGCCACCATCCACCGAGTATTTGCTGAGCTCTCACTGGCACTCATGGAAAAGGCATGCTCCCAGTTTCAGATCCGTATCGAGGCGGTGATTGAGGCTGAAGGTGGCTATATTGAATAGATGTCAGCTCTACTACCTAATCATTTTGTTGTTTTCAATAAAAGCTTACAAATAAAGTGTTGTTGTGTTGTTTCTTTAGAGTGACAAATTTATCGTTCCATCCTGTATTATGCATTACTTCCTGAAAATGGCATCCTGTTCACTGTGTTATTGTAACTCCACATGTGGCTCCCTCGTCAGATCGCCGACTCCCAACGTTGTGTACCGTGGATTTTTCGTTCATGGCCGGATCGTCATTTTCTTGCTGGCAACTGTCGGTGGGGACACATGCGTGGTTTCACAAAAGTACAAATATGAACAAAGAAAGGAAAAACACAAACGCCAATGTTCACATATAAAGTGTGTGTGTATGTGTGTGTGTGTGTGTGTGTGTGTGTGTGTGTGTGTGTGTGTCTTCTCCCCGTCCTATTGATGTTACATTCGTCTATCTCTGTTTCACAGTCAACTCTAAAATTGTTCACGAATCTATTTCACAGTCAATTCTATAACTGTCCAACTTCCATCTGCCGTCTAGTGCATCTAGATGTCAACTGACTGTCTCCTCTGTCTTGGTCTCTCAGGTCGCCCACCCCATCCTGGCTACCGGAAGCTACCCTTCTCTGTTTTATCTGTAGGTTTCTATTGTTATTGTTTGCTACGTCCTATCTATTGTTGATTGTAGGATATTTCCGATTTCTTTGTTTATTCTAAGCTATTTCCTCTTCCTTTGTCTATTCCCTCCCTCTCAGCTTAAATCCACTTCAGGGCCACTTTATAGTATCACACACCTCCCATGCTCAACTTGTCATTTATTACATAATTTACAAAAACACAAAATCATATCAACATAAATTACATAAAATTCATACATATTACATGAATAATGAAACACCAGAGATATGTCATTCACTTAAAAAACAGTATAAAAAAAAAAGAATCGTTTCCAAACCGGGACCACAGGTGTGCACCCAACTCTTTCGGTATTCCAGGGGTATTTAAATACCTTTAATAAAAAACTCTTCAAAGCAATTCCTTTTTTTGACTCCAGACAACTGGTACAGCTTTTCATACCAGAGAGGGAAAATCAACCTCGCCCCACCATCGAGGTAGAAAAAAAAAACAAGAGGAATTTAAACCACTTCCACAATAACAGGCATTCCGCCATTTCACCCCATCTTCCCAAAAATAAACTGGAGGAATTTTAACCACCTCCAATATAACATGCATTCTGCCATTTCGCCTTAACCTCCCAAAAATAAACGGGAAGAATTTTAACCACCTTCACAATATTTCGCCCCACTCCCTAAAAAATAAAAACAAAATCATGAGGAATTTTAATCACCTCAACTGTAATAGTGCCACTCTCCTCTCTCCCTTTCTCCCCCCCACCTAAAAAAAATAATCAGGAGGATTTTTTTTTGTTACCTACCACCGGGAAAACCTTGTGCACAGACCCCTGAATTTGTCTGGTCTCTCGCCATTTTTTCAATAAGAAGGACAATCTTATACATTTTACTTAAATAACACTTGCAACATTATTAAAAAAAAACAAGTAACATTTTAACAAAACAAAATTTCTTCTCTACTCTTTCTGTTTTCGACAACACTAAAACAATAGAATTCAATGCAATAAAACCGACAACCTGACAAAAATAGCATTTAAAAATTATAAGTCTCTTTTTTTTTTCAAATTTTTCTCATTTCTTGTACTAATCGATTAAGAAATCCCTGTGCAATTTTACAAGCAAGAAACATATGTAATCTTCATCGTTAGAAATACATAAAAATTCACGTAAGCAAGTTTTTTTTCATGACCAAAATGTTTTTCCTTAAAATCAAGATAAGTCTCTTTTTTTTCTATTCAACAACAATTAAAATATAAAGTTTGTATGCATGTGTACAGAAAAAAATTGTTTAAACGGTCTCCATTTTTTTGTTTGCATATAGACGACAATTTCAATAAGAAATTTTCGCTGTGAGTGTCTCTTTGTTTCTTATTTAAAAAAAAAATTTATCTTTAAAGTAAAAGGCTTTCTCTCTCCCTTTCCACATAATATGCATGTCCTCTAATTTGTTAGATCCCACCTGAACTGGGATGAATCTCAGCCGTTGCTCGGACTGTGCTACAGCCTTTGGTTGGTTGGCATTTGGGCCCTCCTCCATGCCGCTTTCTTCCTCATTTCTCTTGTTGGCCAACAATCTACCCTCCTCGATTTTGATGTCTCCTGCTGGCATGCTTTGCTCTCGGTGATCCACCTGGCATTGTTTCCTATAAATTATTATTCCTAATGCTACAACTATCATTAGACCATTTACTCCGACCAAAAACCAAACTAGGATACTTGTTGGGTTCCTGCCTCCACTGGCTCCCTCTGTCCCATCCTTTCTAACTTACTAACTAGTTCCTGCAAATCTATTTTTTCTACGGGTTTAGCAATTTAGGGAGCCTACTCAGGGTCACATTGGGCACTTCCCCAACCAACGGTCTCCCAGGCTCGTCCATTGACTGGAAGTAATATTCGCTAGTGCCAAGAACGAGTCCTGTATCTCAAACTTTTCCTCTGCCTGGTAGTAGGGTGGAAGAGTAATAGACTTCCCAAAGGCCGAACATTCCATATGTAATCTTATAATGGTCAGGGGCGGGATGGCCCTTATGGCCTTCCTAGGCCTTCCTCTACACACTTGCGCCGACTCTGACTCCTTCCTCAGTGCTAAAGCCCATACTCCGTTAGACAGGCTTATTGCCTGCGGTAGTAGGTCTGCTCAATCCCCATCTGGTTACCCCTAAACAGCTCCAGCAAACACAGCCTGTGGTTGCCGCTGCGGTATATGGGACTTTTTGATGTACAAGTCCCCAATATATCTTGTTTGCATCCGTTTGCCTCACCCGGGGAGAGTAATATGAATTTAGTCCTAGCCAGGTTTAGGGACAATGTACTCGGCTTCCAACTTATAACGAGCAACTTCTTTGAAGTTTTCCATTCTATTGGGAAAAGGGATGGGCAGACCTATAGCTTGAAACACCTCAAATGTACCCTCCACGTCAAGAAGCGGAACAGAAACAAAGACCAACAGCCTGTTGTCCTCCATTAAGGTTATGCAACCAAGCGACTTATAGTAGCACCACAATCCTGACCTGGGTGGTGGTGGTAAGGGAAGACAAAGCTTGTATGGCAACTCGGCCTGTATCCTAAGCAGGAGATCCCTGAGGTGGCCTGGCGCCACTATACACGGTGACAAGTGCCCCAGAGAAAGCATGTCCAGCTGGGTTCTGACATGTTCCAAGGAAAGTAACAGGGACTGCGAGGTCTGCTGAAGTCTCCCTATTATCATTGTAAGTTGGATGAATTGTTTCACAAAATGCCCCTCTCTTTTTCTCTCTCTCTCTCTCCCAATGAATCACACATGGAAACACCTGTATTCGCACATTTTTCTATGAGGCAAGGTCTACACATGCTAACAAAACTAAACCAAAAAAGCTTGAAAATTTTTTAATCAAAATTGAAAAATTAATAGGCCTTAAATTGCCGATTTATTTTTGTGCAGAGCCAAAAAACAAGAGAAAGCCACTCACCGCGTATCTATTTTGTCATCTCGAATTTTCCTTGTTGCTCGATTCCTTTTTTTTTTTATCCTTCTTTCTTCGCTGTTGCTTTGCGTGATTTTGTTTTTCTTAATTTTTTTGTCCCATTTTTTGTTTTTGTCTGTGTTTTTTAATTCAGCTGTTTTAATTTTTTCTACGTCTCTCTCTCTCTCTCCAAAGTTTGTAATGAGAGCGCTCTCATGTTTTTCACATTTTTTTTTGTGTTCGTTATTTTTTTTGGTTGTTTGTTTAGTTGATTTTTTTTTTTCAAAATGGATTCGGCCGTTTCAATTTTTTTTCTGTGTGTCCCTTTTCATCGTGAAATCGCCTGAAAGTCGATCTAAGGTCTAACGGCACCATTGTAACTCCACGTGTGGCTCTCTCGTCAGATCGTTGACTGCCAACGTCATGTACCGTAGATTTTTCGTTCATGGTCAGATCGTCATTTTCTCGCTAAAGAAGGTCGCGATTTCAGTCAAAACATGAGAATTCAAGATGAAACAGTAGTCAGGATAATTGAAATAATGCAAATCCTCATTTTCGAAATTTAAAAACATCTAAGCATTGTCATATAATTGATTGCCAAAAGTGGCAGGGGTACAGATAGTTCATTATTTTAGAAAAATTAACACCAAACTATAATTTTTGTTTATTCAAAGAATTGCACTTCCAAGTTGTCTTTTATGGTATGCAATATCAGGTTTAAGTTTGAATGCTGGGAAGCAAATCTTAACCAAAATATTCTTCGAATTCATAGGAATAAAATGAGTCAAAATTTCTTTTTTCTCTTCCTTTTTCTTAGTTACAATTTTGGAAATCTGACTTTGAGTCACCCACTGAGCTTGGGTTAGATTGTTTTAATCGGGAAAAAGAGAATTTTAATTGCAAGTTAAATATAAAAATAAAAAACAAAATGTAATATTAGTTTCTTTCTGCTCTTCCTATTCTCCTCTTTCTCCAAGTGTAAGTAAAATAATACTATTACCACTGGTGATATTCCCTTTCTTTTATAATGGAATTTTCCAATTTTTTCTACTTTCATCTGTTTATTACCTTCGATTGTTAATAAAGAGTTTTGACATCTATGTAACGACCATATGTTGGAGCATCTTCTCCAAGCAGACAGTCAGTCAATAAATTGTAGCGTGTGTTTCTTTGGATACATACGAGGGTCAACAATAAGATGCGGCAATGATAATTGTGAAGAAACAGTAACAATGGTTGAATTTACATATATACAGATATTCCTCACTGAGAAAGTTTGACAATGACAATGAAAAAAAGACAATAAAACATAGTGTACAGACAATTAGTGAACATAATTCTACAGAAATGTCACAAATACAATCTAAATACATGTATTACCAGGGCAAACAAATTATACAAAATGCATGGGTATTTAAAATAAATAACACTTTTTCAAATGTCTAAAAAACTATCTGCACAATAATTTTGTGACTTTGTAGAAACGTGTCATGATGAAATGGCTAGCTGTCTCAGAGTCTCATCTTAACTGCTAAGAAGCAAGATCTGATGGCATAGAAGTGTATATCAGTGGGATAGAAGACGTCCACTCAGGTTGAGTCCCCCAAATAGAAAGGGACAGAATATCTTGTTCTAAATTTACACAGTTTGGTTTCTAGAATTAGAAAGTACATTCTCTTGTTGCACAGTATAATTCATGGAAGATAACTTGAATATGATTCAAGGGAAACAACTTTAAATATACTGAACCAACGCATTTATTTATCTAACTTAAATATTGTTTAACAACTTACTTTTGAATTGTTCGATGTGTAAAAAATAAATATCAAATATCCTTCCATTCCTCCATCTATGTTCATATTCTGGAGAAGTTTGAAAAAATTCTGCCAGTCGATTGCTGTCACCCCATTTGTAGCTTAACAGATTCTGCTGAAGTACTTGCTACTACATGCATTGTCAAGATTGGATAATATACGGATCGACAAAACTTGCACATTTTATGGTTTATAATTTACTGAAACAGTGGTCAAGCATTTCCTACCAATATTTTCTTTGTCGAAGCATCAGTCTCTCATTACTTAAACAGAAGAGTATCGTGTTCAAAGTTTACTCCTTTAGATCCACTATAGTCTCTGCATATTAATAGGCTAAATTTTTGTAGGATATAGTTCTTTAGCATACACTATGAAGAGGCTGCATTGTATACATCACAGTACTAGGATGTATGAAGAAAAGTTATGTCACAAATAAGTCACCTCTACAAATCCTTCATTATTATTATTCAAATTACTATTTTTTATCTTGATTATTTTCACAAGGGTTCGATCAATGTAACCTGCAACCTTCATCATCATCGCCTTCAACCTACAGAAGACTGTCACTTAGAACTGATATTTAAACAACATAATTCAATAAGAACTAAGAATAACATAACCGGTCATATCTCCATCGATTAAATAAAAGGTTCAAAATTCTTTACTATTAGTTTGATATCTTTAACGATCGATGATTAGATGGGTTTTGTTTCATTTTTACCAAATACATATTCCAGAAAGCTTCGCCACATACTTGAGAACAAAACTAGGGTGATTGTTTTGTTGCTATCACATGTATGATTTAATAAATTATACTAAAGTGCTTGCCAAAAGCATTTTTAGGGTTCGATAATATACAGCTCGGTGAAACTCACACACGTTTATAGATCTCTCCTCACTGGAGCAGTACACCTTTCCATTATCAAGTATGCTTTTCCATTATCAAGTATGCTTTTCCATTATCAAGTATGTTTTCTGTGAGGCTGCGATATTCTCTCTGTTGAACCCATCGTTTTATCAATCGTTGCTACAGAAAACCAGCATAAATAATAGGTGTTTTGTCCAAGTCTTTCTCCTCTCGATTGACCGTGATTTGTTTATGCTCATGCATATTAACATGTTAACTTAAAAAATATTGTTCTTCACACATTGACAGTCATTCACTATGAAAAGATTGTGTGTCATATATAGTGCTGGGATGAATGGAGAGAAGTTGAAGATACTACGAATAGGTTATCACTAGGGCTATGACAACAGCATATTCTTTCCTTGTTTTGATTCTCAGGTATATATCCATTGATATCTTATATGCTTTTATATAGAGTGATGTAGTTCTTGGTTGATTGTGTCTAACTGTGTCGGATATATACTCGAGAGTCAAAACAATGAAAAGAATATGCTGTTGTCATATCCCCAGTCATCACGAAAGGTACTACACAAACCTTTTAGCTTTTATCAAATATTTACACTCGTAAAAATAATTGTGGGTGATTATATAAGAAGGATATAATTACATTGGGATCGCTACAATTGAGCTGAACACTTCAAGAAAGTCTGCTAAAAGAAATAAAAGGCATTTACCAAAACTGAAATGAACAACTAACGTTAAAACCCTCACCCCCACCTCCAACATATTCTTTTGACATTCAACACCAACAAGCCAGTTCTGAAAACCACCCTTGACACTCCATTTCTTATGACATGGTATGTAGATTAAGAGTTCATATTTCCACTAATGTCTCCAATATCCTCATTTGAATTCAAATACTCTTAAGATTTATTCCAAGTCTTACATATAAAGTTATCTTCTCAGATTTTCAAAGTCAAGCCCAAATAGTATTTGAGCTGACAAATCAAAATTTGCTTTGACTAGTTACTTTTTTTTTTTTTTTTTTTTTGCGAGGAGGCGTTGTCGTCTTCCCACATACAGCTCTTGGTATTCTCAAATGGCCACCCATCTGGTACTAACCAGGCTCATTGTCATTTTTGCTGAACGGGTGTGTCACTATGATTATTTGCAAGATAATAATATGACACATTATTTTAAGTGGTTTTATGCAACATTTGAACATAATCAAATAAAAATCAAAATATGAGTTATTCCCCTTTTTCGATGTTTAAAATCTTTTTTGTGCAAAAATCCAAAAAGTTCATATATGTCCCATATGTTGAACGTTTTCGATTCCTCATGGAATCATCTTCAGATGAAAGGCAAATGAACGGTGAGCTGAGAAAACTGGAGAAGAAAGGAATTTAGTAATCACCCATGGTTAACATTCGCAGCAGAACACCAGAGTGTTTTTGGAATCATTGGTGAGCCGAATTCTAGGGCGAGAAATTTGGGTTACATGGAATGACGACATTGTTTTAATATTGTTGCTCATTTGATATTTTTAATGGCAGATTTTTGGGTTTTTACGTAAATAGATTTGTCTTATGTCAAAGAGGATGCAGTTATTTTTTGTGTGGATGTTGCAAAATTGCAATGAAATGGTGATATCCTGCTGTCAGCAAATATTGACTATGTATGATTACTAAATTCCTTGATAGCTTTTTGCTTCCCACCTGATTATGATTCCATGAGGAGGCGAAAACGTTTGTGACACATATGGAACATATATTAGCTTTTTTGGTTTTCACACAAAAACATATGGACAATTGAAAAATTGTATATTGTGTTTTCCTTAGTTTTATCTCCAAATATTAAAATGATTGAGATTAAGAATTTATTTGCTTTTAGGACAAAATTTCCTCAATAATTGAATCTCCTTTCTTATTTCTCATTCTTTTATCTTTTTCCAGATGATTTGGGCCATTGTCTGCATTCTTCTATTCAAATGGACATACAGTCTCTATAAGTATGAGCCCAGTTTTTACTACGTCCATCAAATGCTTGGTGTAAGTTTTTCATTTTTTGCAAAGGTTTTCCCAACCCAGCTTGTTTATTCAATTACAGAGAATTTTCTCAGAAGATTGAGTCATCCCCATGATCAAATTCTACCCAATTAACACCTTTAACGATTACTACACTATCCCTTACATTCATTAACCTTCATCCTCGAGTGGCCTTCGGGCGTTGATAAATGGTGACTCCCAAGTAAAAAAAAAATGACTGCTGAGAAACTTTTGACAGAGTGCCAAAAGATGTTGTCTTGTAGGATTCACATTAGTTAATGGCAAGCACGTGGTTAGTAAAGGTTGTTCAATCAATGTACAGAAATGTTTAAGTTGCATTATAATTAAAAACATTTACTGATTTAATTAACAACACAATTATTGATAATTAAATTAATAACACATTTATTGATAATTTAATTAACAACACATTTATTGATAATTTAATTAATAAGACATTTATTGATAATTTAATTAACAACACATTCATTGATAATTAAATTAATAACACATTTATTGATAATTAAATTAATAACACATTTATTGATAATTAAATTAATAACACATGTATTGATAATTTAATAAACAACACATTTATTGATAATTTGATTAATAACACATTTATTGATAATTTGATTAATAACACATTTATTGATAATTTAATTAATAACACATCTATTGATAATTAAATTAATAACACATTTATTGATAATTTAATTAACAACACATTTATTGATAATTTATTTAACAACACATTTATTGATAATTTAATCAACAACATATTTATTGATAATTTAATTAACAACACATTTATTGATAATTTAATTAACAACACATTTATTGATAATTTGATTAATAACACATTTATTGATAATTTGATTAATAACACATTTATTGATAATTAAATTAATAACACATTTATTGATAATTTAATTAACAACACATTTATTGATAATTAAATTAATAACACATGTATTGATAATTTAATTAACAACACATTTATTGATAATTTAATTAATAACACATTTATTGATAATTTGATTAATAATACATCTATTGATAATTTAATTAATAACACATGTATTGATAATTTAATTAATAACGCAATAATTGATAATTTAATTAATAACACATTTATTGATAATTTAATTTATGACACATTTATTCATAATTTAATTAATAACACATTTATTGATAATTACATTAATAACACATTTATTGATAATTTAATTAAGAACACATTTATTGATAATTTAATTAACAACACAATTATTGATAATTTAATTAACAACACAATCATTGATAATTTAATTAACAACACATGTATTGATAATTTAATTAACAACACATTTATTTATAATTTAATTAATAACACATTTATTGATAATTAAATTAATAACACATGTGTTGATAATTTAATTAACAATACATTTATAGATAATTTTATTTATGACACGTTTATTGATAATTTAATTAATAACACATTTATTGATAAATTTATTAATAACACATTTATTGATAAATTAATATAAACACATTTATTGATAATTTAATTAATAACACATTTATTGATAATTTAATTTAGGACACATTTATTGATAATTTAATTAACAACACATTTATTGATAATTTAATTAATAGCAATTTGATAATTTGATAAATGACACATTTATTGATAATTTAATTAATAACACATTTATTGATAATTAAAATAACACAATTATTGATAATTTTATTAATAACACATTTATTGATAATTTAATTAATAACACATGTATTGATAATTTAATTAATAACACATTTATTGATAATTTAATTAATAACACATTTATTGATAATTTAATTAATAACACAATTATTGATAAATTGATTGATAACAAATTTATTGATAATTTAATTAATAACCCATTTATTGATAATTTAATTAATAACACATTTATTGACAATTTAATTAATAACGCATTTATTAATAATTTAATTAATTTAATGTTAAAATAAGAGTATATTATGGTTTTGTACCGAGTACATTGTTTTTCATGTATTTCTGAAGCAGTGTTCATGGAGTTTTGTGAGGATTTGCCAGATGCTGCATGCTGATGGTTTAGTACTTGTTTATGAAACAATGGAAGGTCTAGATGTTAATTTTAAAACTTGCGGGAATGCTATGGAAATTAAAGAGAAAAATTACCCTGTTTAGTTTGTAGAAAGTTGGGAGCAACTCCAATTGTGTTACCTTGAAGTGCAATTACAGGTTGAGAGCGAATGACTAGTATGTGTGTGTGTGGGTGTGTGTGTGTGTGTGTGTGTGTGTGTGTGTAAGGCAATGGAGATTGATGAGAACTCAAATGTGGAGAAAGTATATTTGAATGGCGAAGTTATTGAGGTTGTCCAACAGTTCTGTTACCTTTGTGATGCCATTGGAGCACAGGGAGGAGCTGGTGCTGGTGTGAGAGCAAAGGTTTGGAGTGGATGGAATAAGTTCAGGAATTTCTAACCAGTAAAGCATTACTACTGTCAACTATTGGTGTGATTATGTATGGAAATGAAACTTGGCCAATGGTTAAGGACATGCGTTGCATGGATATAAATGATATGAGAATAACACAATGGATGTGTGAATGTGAATGTGAATGTGAATGATAGACAAAGGAAGATTGAATCTAAACAGAATAGGAAACCTGCAGAACATGGAACATTGTTGGTTTGGCCGCATTGAATGAATGGATGAGAGTTCTTGGGTTGATGTAGAACAGACGAGAAAACAAGAAATCATGGCACGAAATGATGAGGATGGATTTAAAAGAAAAATGATAAAAAATGATTTGGTCAAAGATAGGTTTGTTTGAAAGTTACTTTTTAAAAGCCATCCAATACATATGAGTATGTAAAAGGGGTATTAAAACGATGGTGATGATGATGATGATGATGATGATGATGATGATGATGATGATGATGATGATGATGATGATTTGCTTTTTTAAATATATACTAGCCGTATTTACTAGTGCTGTCTGGGATGCAGTCAAGTAATTTTATTTTTTGTTTGTTATTTGTTTGTAGATTTCAAGATTTAAGCAAACAGCTATTATATTCTTCAATTTATTATTAGTTATCTTTCATATTGATTTTTATTTTTAGGAGATTTTTGAAAAAAAATAATTTCATATTAGCCATTATCTTAGTTGAACTTTTAATTATTTTTTTGTTTTTAATTTGCAATCCTTTGAGACGAGGTTTCATGATTTGTGCGAACTTTTATCCTCATCTTTAGTGTTGTTGTCTCACCGCATTTCGCCCAACTTCTTCAGATGATTAACCATGACGGGATAGGAATGCTGAGTCCCTTAACAGTATCCTCAGTAATTACTGCCTTCTGTAGTTGTTGTTATCTCACCAGATTTTGGCCAACTAATCCTTTTTTTGTCTGCTTGGATATATGTAATTTTAGAATTATTATTTTTGTGAGTTGCTATTAATCGAATATTTATTGAAATCAAAAATAAAAAAAGATTAACAATAAAAGAATAAAAATCCTAGTTAAAAAATGCAAAAACGATATTTGGAATAGCAGCACTCGAACTGTCCTGGCGTTTCTTGGGGAAATCAAAAATCGTAACCTCAGAAAAAAATAACTAGAAAAGGACCAGAAACCGGAACTACTTTTTACATCTAAAATGCGAAGATTTTGCTTAAAAAAGAAATTTAAAAACTTATTTGAAATGAGGTTAGCGGGATTTATTGATGTTTTTTGCTTTGCTATGTGTGTGTTTTAGGTTGTGGTTTTAATTGACAATATAATAAAAAATGAAATAGATGACTGGTGTTCAAATGAACCGAAATGCATTTAATTTTGTAGTTAAATTCACGTGGGGGATGGATACTCATTGACTTGTTTGCTTTGTTGTGGGAATTTCTTGGGATGGAAGTAGGTGTAGGAAAGTCTTTGTTTATGATGTACAATATCGAACAGAATCGCAACGTGCAGAAGAGTCTTTGACCCAAAATACTAATTTTCGATCTAGGATTTTAAAAAATATTCGGAGAGAGAATTATGTATAACTAGCAAGACCTGTTAACTGGCGCTGCCCAGTTGAAGCATGCCCCCTCCTCGTAAAAAATTAAACTACGGTTGTTGTTGGTGGCCAATCCCCAACGTCCTAATGTTAAGAACGGGTTTCGGAATAGACACCCCTAACCTCTTCATGTTAAGGACATCGTATGGAATAGACATGGCCAAACTCGCCATGGTAAGAACGGCTTTTGGTATAAACACCTAATTTTATGAGGGGGTGGAATTGTCCAAGTATTTGCCCCAAGTTCAACCTTGATATATGTTGTCAGCATACCCATCCACAAAGACTATAAACCAAAAAAAACAACAACAACAAAAAAAAACAAATAATTGGGGTAGGTGGCAGTGTCGTGCAGAGAGAAGTACACTTTTTTATTATTCATGTGTAGAACAGTGAATTACAGTGCATAATGCATGTCATTATATCTCGAAAATTACTTGTCTCCACCAAAGTTAAAATAGATTGTCTATTCAGCATAGTCTAAAACCTATAGAAGTCGTCAGTTTAAAGGAAATAGTGTAGTTGGTGGTTAAGTAAAAAAGGACCTAAAAATATGTTAATGTCTGAGCACTGTTAGAAATTCGCTCAATATATATTACCGTGACATAGGTTGACATATATTCGGTGTTTTTTTAATAGTATTTTGTCTAGTTTATTATTTATAACACCTTTTCTCGAACTTACCATGTTTAAGAGAGAGTCGGACGCCATTTTGAATTGTCCAATACATCGGTAAACACTGCATGTTTTTCGAGCTGAATAAACATGTTACATTGAATAAAAACACAAAAAATATATCCAGTTTGGTAGAAAAGTAACTTATCTTGCCTTTGATAACATTTATTTGTTATATATTTGTTTTTTGACAACTTTTTCGAATCTATGTGTACAGTAATACAAACCCAAAAGTCAATATATAACAAATAAGTATATCTGTAGGTAATGTGATAAAAGGGAAATTTGTACTTTAGCAGCGTAAATTATTTGACAGACAAAGGAAGTAAAAAAAAAAAAAATTGGCATAAATGTAGTCGCATACAAAATGAATGAAAAGTAATGAAACTGATCATTTATTTGGACGTAATTCAGGCTTCGAGTGTGAAAATGTGCTTTATATAAACAGAAATAATTTTTATGATTTCAAAAGTGAATAATAATTTTTTTTTGCCTAATCACCCTAATCTAGTGCCAGTTTGATGATACTACAACTTTTATTAAGAGATTCGGCGGACGTTTATGTAAATGCACTCCCCAGGAAATCCCACAATTTACATTTTTTCACGTTAATCTCATCGATAACGAACTTAACTTTCACATAAAAAAAAGTAAAATTAAAAAAAAAAATTATGACTTTTATCGTCGGGGATCAGTTTTCAACCATAACGTTCGACTGAATGTGACCATGACCAAGAAAAATATTTTCGCAATATTTTTCTTGGTCATGGTAACAAAGTATGTGTTCAATTTAGTAGAACGTTAATGTGTAAATAATGTTAATCCAAATGATGCGTAATAGCATATGAAACTTTTAACTGAATGTTATGGTTAATTTTTAAAACATCAGTCTGTAAAATAAAGGAAAAGCGACGACAACCAAAGTATGAATGATTTGAAAAGAGATCAATTCATTTTAGCATCGGTCAATTTAGGACGCGGAATGATATAAAGAAAGCTGCGACGTTTTTTTTTTTTTTAATGTAACAATGTTAATCCTAATAATGCGTATAAATTTTTTTGTGGCATCTGTCATGTGGTTCAAAGAGGAATTTCTACAAGCGAATTATATATATATATATATATATATATATATATATATATATATATATATATATATATGAGATAATAAAACGAAAACAATTAGTCAATTAGAAAACGATATTAACGAATAGTGAATTACTAAGATTTTATTTTTCAAATCAGTATGCATATTAGTTAACCAAATGTCATTCACATTGCCATGTTCACTATATCAACTAAATTTGTTGCATTTTCTATATGAAATTAGCTTTAATGTCACCGTCAGTGCGATAAAATTCCTAAATTTATAAATAGATAATTTTTCTCATTTGGTATTATGTCTCTACCCGGACAACGCCGCGTTTTCCTGATATTATATATATTAGATGACAGCATACTTTAATAAAACTATAGGCCGATTACATTTGTCTGGGATTGTTTAAGGTTAAAAAAAGGCAGGGAGCGATTCTATAAATGCCATGACTAATAGAATAGTGCAACCGAATTCTGGTCGTCATCGTAGACATTGCACGGCGTTTGGAATCAATGAAGTTTTGGATTTCAGGGGAAATCTAAACCGTATTTTGAAATGTAATTAAGTTTTGTAATCTGAGAATAGCATTCAGATGTTGCTTGCACATTCCAGAGTGCCGGAATTTGGTCAGATTGTACGAAACATAATCTCAACTTTTCAGGTTTTTTGTTTTTGTTTTTGGCATTACAACTTGGATGCAAAACCGAAATTATCAGATGTGGATTATAAAACGGCATTATTTTATTTTCGTAAGAAAAAATAAATTAAATATATCAAAGCTTAAGTCTTTGTTTTTCCTTCAATGTTTTTTTAATTAATGCCCTCTTCCTAATACCACTAAATTGAATCGTTAATAAAATTAACAATCCTTTCTGTAATCCAACTATATAAAACTTCAATCCATGACTTGCCCAGCATATTTCAGTCATAAATGTTCATGAATCTTTGTTTTGTTGTTGTTCAATAATATTAGGGGACACTTTGGTGATCGTCTCATCAGTGTAAGGTATGATCCTAAACTGAAGCAGCCATCACAACTTAAATCTGATCAATTTTCCGATGAAGAGTATGTCAGAGTTATTGGCAATTTTGTATGTTTGAGGCATTAAAGCCCGCATACAAAGTGACCTCCCCTTCTTCCAAGAATGCCAGCCAATTGAATTGTTAACAAAATTCACGATTCTTTTCTGACATCCAACCATATTTGATACAAAAATAATAAACTGCAGTCTAAACCTTACTTGTCCACCAATTTTCAGCCATGAAGATCCAACAGTCTTTATTTTACTGCCATTCAATGAGATGACACATTGATGGTCATGAATGAGCTTCACACTCACCAGATCTCAGCCCTGCAGATTTTCATCTGTGAAATTATCGCACAGATAATCTCCATGAAAACAATCCCCAGACCATTCTTGAACTGAAGAATTTGTGCTTGCTACCATAAAATAATTATCAACTAAATCTTATTGAAAACAAAATCAGAATATTGTTTCGTGCCTTCACAGAATTCAAAATGAACTTTGCAATCTAGTAGGGGATAATCTTTTTTCTCTACATTCCTTTTTTCAAAGGGAGATCGTTATTTCTATGCAAGATGTCCAGCTGAGCTTTAATCGAATTCCTCCTTGTAAAACTTTCACAGCAAGAACTCTTTTTCTACCACAACTTTCCTTTCTTTCGTGTGGAATGAAATCGAACAAGGTTTCTTTCCAATAACTTCCTCTCCATAGAATACTTTGTCACAAGACTGCTTGCTTGATGACTACAACATTGTCGTTTTCTATTGTCAATTAAACACTTAAAAACCATTTTCATAAGTCATCAAATTTTATCTAATCTTATTATTCAACTGACAATTCATCCATCTCGTTAAGCCTTATTCTTGAGTAGCTTATAGCCTTGATAAGTGGTGACCCATTAGTAAAACATCGTAACAATTAAACATGTATTAAAATTACATTGAAATAAAAAAAAAATGCAAACATTGTTTTTAAAACTGTTTAATTTTACAAGACAGTAAAATTCGATACAATTATTTTTTGATTGCATTTTCACCTGAAACGAAGCACAATGTCACTTTGATGTAGGGGACATACGTTGCAGGGATACAATGTAGGGAGTTGAGCAGCAAGATATCTGTTTACATTACACTTGAACTTCTGCATGTCAGTACAGTTGGGGAAGCAGGAACTCGAAGGGAATTTCAAAGTTTAGCAGTTCTGTGGAAAAATCTATTAGAGTAACAGGCTTTCTAGCATCTGAGGATCTCTACTGTGTAGGGGTGGGATTTTGCTGTTTGTCGAGTTTGCCAGGGGCATTTACGTTGAGTGGGTACAAGGACTTGTAATTCGCCGAAGCATCCACCATTAAAATACTTGTAAAACAGGCGGAGGAATGCAAGATTTCGTCGATGCGACAGAGATTGAAGCTTAGCTGACAGTTCAGGACTTATAAGATTGGCAACTCTCTTTTGAACCCTGTACGGGAGTGGGAGATTAGTAGCAGATGCACCAACCCAAATGTGACAACAATACTCTATACATGGGCGAATGATGGCCTTGTAGAGGTACATGATACTTTCAGGCATAATTTTCTAGAACGGTAGAGAGAGCCCACGTTCCTTGCAGTAGCTGCGGCAATGCTCTCGATGTTTTTGTTCCAATTCATGTTCCCTGTGAATGGTAAGCCGAGGAGTTTGAAGTACTTTCAGTTAACGTATCATTAGCTATTGATGGTTGAGAATGTTTCTTGTAATTATTAAAGGAAATTCCTTTTGAAACTGGTAAAATCGAAAAGTTTATTTTAGCGACACTAGTTAATTTTCAGTTAATCACAGTTGACCTTTGACCATGGAAGTATCTCATTTTTGAATGTACTTGATTGTTTTTTTTTAATAAAGTTGATTTGAGTGTGAATCTATAGCAAAAAATCTATAAACAATTTATTTCTTGTATTATTGAGATTGTTCTTATCTCGACATTAGAAAAATTGGTGATCATGCATATTAACTTACTTGAGCCATTTCTTGCTCTCTACGTCTTCGTAAATAAACGGTGTTAGTCAAATTGAGTAACACCGTCTATTTCCTGTGACGTGTGATAACGTAGACAACAAGTGATGTGATCACCTATTTAATGCAATCTTTTTATTTTTAATTACTTTCATTTTTTTTCCTTCTGAAACAAAGAGAGTAGCAGGAAGTGAGCAAGGGAAAAACACAAAGACCTCACCCCGTTACCGCCCCCCCTCTCTCTCTCTCTCTCTCTCTCTCTATATATATATATATATATATATATATATAAAGTATATATATATATATATATATATATATAAAGTATATATATATATATATATATATATATATATATAAAGTATATATATATAAGTATATATATATAAGTATATATATAAGTATATATATATATATAAGTATATATATATAAGTATATATATATTTACATATAAGTATATATATGTTAATGTTTATTTTATTTCGGACTATTAGTCTCATCTTATCTTTTTTTATTGGTGCACAACGTTTCGGCCAACTTCCTCTGGCCTTCGTCAGGTGGTAACCGCGACGGATAGGAACTTCGAATCTCCTAACTGCATTCTCAGCCATCATTGCCATCCGTAGTTGTTGTCGTCTCACCACATTTTTGACCAATTACCTCTGGCACGCTTTGGGTGGGATTGAAACCGCTATCTTCAGACAATGTTCATCTGGAACCGTAGAGATTCAACGTCTCTATCAACTGCACCACGGGCCCCGAAGGGCGATCAAGGTTGGATTCTTTGATCTTATAAATCCACATTTATTTATTATCTGATCTTCCATAGTCGGGTCCGTACCGATTGGTATATATATATATTATTCTTTATTGGACTAATAGTCCGAAATAAAATAAAAATTAACATACAATGCTCATCTCAAAAATAAAAAATTCCAATAAGGAATAATATATATATATAAGTATATATATATATATTTGCTATCCTGTACTTTAAAGAACCTCAAAATCTATTAAACTGTAGACGAGAAATAGCAAACAACTGTGTTCACAAAATAAAACTCACTCTAGGATAGCGATACAAAATAGCTTTAAAACTAACAATAACAATAGAAAACAAACAAACCAATAAATTAAATAAACATGAATATACATAAACGATCACACATATATGCATATATATATATGTATATATATGTGTGTGTGTGTGTGTACACATAGGTATATTCATATATATATATAAAAAAAAGGAGGGAAAAGATCTACCTTAAACCACTAACCTAGTTCTAAAACAGATCCTTTGTTCGATAAAATGCATGCCCATTGGCTGATAGGAGGGGGCGCGGTGGATACTAGAAAGCTGATTGGCTAACTAGAAATCCTCAACATATATAAAAACAAGAAGCAACCACAAAATTCACGCATAAGCCTGACGGATCCTACAGTGGATGAAACGCAGAATATTCAGTGTAGCTTAGTCGCCATATATATTTTATAAATTACTATAAGTATATATATATATATATATATATATATATATATAAGTATATATATATAAGTATATATATATATATATATATATATATATATATATATATATATATATATACAGTGGAGTAGCTAGACCTTTTGCCGCCCGGGGCGGTAGTAAAATTTGCCCCCCCCCCGGCATTTGGGTGCCCGGAAAATTCGTCCATAGAAAATTCGTTCATTTTTTGCTAGGTAGGAAAACTGGTCCATTATTATTAAGTTAACATTTATTCTGTAGTTGCTTAATTTTCATACCTTGCGAAAATTAGTTCTACGGTATCTAATTTTCCTAAATTCAATTAAATTAAAATTAAAATATGAAAACTGATTTTTAATATTTTTTATTCATTTGAGATTTTATCTGTTTTCCTTTTGTTTTAAGTAGATGGTGGGGGTTGCCCGGGGTGATTTTGTCCGATCCCCCAGCTAGCAATTGTAAAGTTTACAAGGAGTTATAAAAAGTATGCTACAAAAACAAACGTTTGATACTTTCAAAGTCTTAGCCTTATGAATTGGACAGTAATAAAATTAATGAATTCAAACTTTCGCATCTAATGTTATTTCCTCTTTGATGTCGGTGTATATACACCCAAATATCCAACTTTCTTTTCGCACCTATTCGATAAAAATTTATATGAAAGTTCCCCTTTAAGTATGAAATCTTTCTGAGGTCATTTTGTTTTTTTGGTGCTTGGCCGAAGCCTGGGCTTGGCCCTATCCTGTTAGATCAGCCGGTCACTGAGTATATCTCCAGAAATAATTAATGCTTGCATTTTTTAAACTTAGTGATTGAAATGAATTAAAGCAATTTATTCTCAATTAATGGAAATTTTGAAAACTCCAAACTGTTAAACTATTTATCAAGTAATAATTTACAATTGCGTTTGGAGTTTTCAAAATTCCCATTAATTGAGAATAAATTGCTTTAATTCATTTCAAGATCGGGTTTTAATGTAGAGAAAGTTCAACCTAGATTAAAACAAAAAAAATGCCTCAATCTTGAAGGATATATTATATATATATATATTTGTTTATATATATATATGTATATGTATGTATCTACATGTATGTATGTATATATGTATGTATATATTTATATTATATATGTATATATATACATATATGTATATATACATATATGTATATATATATACATATATATGTATGTATATATGCGTATTTATATATGTATGTGTGTATATATGTATATATGCACGTATGTATGTATATATCTATATGTATAAATATATGTGTATATGCACATATATATGTATATATGCACATATATAGTTATAAAATAAATACGTATTTATTATAATGCTCCCATAATGTTGAGCATAATGAGAGCCGAAAATGGCAAACGGCCGTAAGCGAATATAGCAATGGTCTTGTTTAAAATTAGATCTTGTGTACAATTAGAGCTGAGGTCGGTTTGGCAACTACTGCCGATTGTTCCCATTTACTTGCCTCTCCACGAGGGCAGAGTTAGACACAAGGCCGGTTTTTAATGTGGGGAAAATCCAGCAAATCTTACGATCGCCGCGGGCTGCAAAGACTGTTGCTGTTTAATTTTTCAACATTTTTCAGAACATGTAAAGCATCTGCTTTCTTTGAAAGGTTACATAGAGAATTTATGCAATTAAAAAAAATTGTTTTACAAATAAAATAAATTTACATCGTATTTTAAGGTTATTCTCATTTTAGTTTTAGTGATAATTTAAAAATAATAAATATTTATAATTAGTACCAATAATGAAAAATTAAATTAAAAATTTAAAAGAATCGGTTTTGGAATCGTAAAATAGGGACACATTTTTCCAATTCCGATACCTCAGATTTTTACAAACTTTCGGTATAAAATTTCAGATTTTTTGTTAGCTTTTATATTTTTTTTCTATTTTCTATTTTTATCCTCTCAAAATGCCGCCCCTGACATGTGCTGCTCGTAAATAAGAGACACATATTTCTGATTCTGATACCTCAAAAATTTCCGATTTTTTACAACTTTTTCAGTAGAAAATGTCAGATTTTTTGTTAGATTTTGTTGATTTTTATTTATTTTTTTCTACTTTCTATTTTTACTCTCTCAAAATGCCGCCCCCTGACATATGCCACTCGCAAAATAGGGACACCTTTTTGTGATCCCAATAACTACAAAAGTTCCCATTTTTTACAACCTTTTCGATATAAAATTTCAGATTTTTTGTTAGCATTTTTTTCGATTTTCCCCTTTTACCATCTCAAAATGCCGCCCCCATGCCGCCCCCATGCTGCCCCCCTCCTGACGCTCAGAAAATAGGGACACATTTTTTCTGATTCCGATACCCCCCAAAATTCCGATTTTTTACAACCTTTTTGGTATAAAATTTCATATTTTTTGTTAGCTTTTGTTTATTTTTATTTATTTTTTCTACTTTCTATTTTTACCCTCTCAAAATTCCGCCCCCTCAGGTGTGCCGCCCGGGGCGCCCCCTCCCGCCCCCTAGCTACGCCAGTGTGTATATATATATATATATATATATATGCACTTATTTCTTTATTTTACAACTTCTACTACGCACATCGGCGGCAGTTTTTTGTTTATTTACATTTGACATATTGTAGATACGAACAAAAATGACCGAAAAAAGACGGCGCTTATGTTGTTGTTCAGCAAAACCATTAAAAAAGAAGATAAAGAAATTTTTGTGATATACGTGCCTGTTATGGAATCAATTTATCAAAAAAAAAAAAAAAATCGCTTAATTTGATCAAGTAGTTTTCTTTCTTTTCTTTTTTTTTGACAGAGGAAAATCAAATTTTAGTGATAGTGATCGCGATGGAGATATGTTGGCAATTCCAGCTACGAAGAGAGAGACGTCAGGGCAGATAATTCCATCTCATTCTTGAAGTTCGTCAAAATTTGAAGAGATTATTTTTTACAGTTTTAAATAATCTTAAGTATTCCTTTTTTGTGCTTTTGTTTTCCTTTCAAAAAAATCGTTTCAAAATTTATTAATGAAATTATTTAACTTCATGTGCGTTTTTGGCAAACTTCAAGAAGTTGGAGTTATCTACCCTGCCCCCCCTCTCCTTGTACCTATTTACTATGCCTCCCCACGGGACAGAGTTAGACACCAGGGTCGTTTTTTAACGTGGAGAAAAGGTACAAAAATAAAAATTGTCTCAGTCGTGAAGGATTTCTCCTCCACCGAAAGAGAACAAGAAATAGAAGTGCAGCACTGCAGCATCTGAAGAACAGTGGAATTGCCAACATGTCTCCGTTGCGATCACTGTCACAAAACAAACAAACAAAAAAACAAACAAAAGCAAAACAACATTACTTGATGAAATTAAACGATTTTCTTTTTTTGATGACTTCATTTCATAGCACGTACACCATAAAGATTTTTCTTTATCTTCACTTTTTTATTATCTTTGCTAAACTACATAGGCACCGGAAAGACTCCTATATGTTTGAAAGATAAAAGACCAACATTAATCTTTTAAAGGAAAAAAAAAATTGTATAATTACGCATTAAAAATATTACAGTGAAAAATGTTGAAAAAAAAAACACGCACACAAAAATTTGTTCCAATTTAAAGTTCGAATAAATCAACTTTAAAAATCTCTGGAAAAATAATTATCATTTTTCTGGAACTATTTCAACGATAATTAGAAAATTAAAATCTTAAGATACCGAATTAAAGAAAATGTACATATTTTTTTAAAACTAAAAATTGCATAATAAACCAAAAAACCAAATAAAAGCGATATACGGTAGCACTGCAGCAAACACAAAAAATAATTTTTTTCTTCTGCGAATTGACACCTCTATGCTAAGCGATTTGGGCACAACTGACTAATCGGTTGGCAGAGCTGTTGAATTTCGTATGCCAAGGAATTCTACCCTATGCCAAGGAACTATTTATATCTCCTTGGAGAAACATAAGCAATTCGCCAGAGGAAACTCAACCGACAAGACAGATCTCTCTCTTTTTCATGTAACTGTCCATTTGACGCAACAGCTATCAACTCTCGCCAGATGACCAACTGGACGCAAAAGCTTATCAACTCTCGCAGGATGTTCAATTAGATGCAAAAGCTTATCAACTCCTGTCCTACTGCCGGATGTCCACCGGACGCAACAGCTTATCAATTCTCGCTGGGTGTCAAACTGGACGCAACAATTTATCAACTCTTGCCGGATATCTAACTGAACGCAACAATTTATCAACTCTTACTAAATGTCCAACTGGACGCAACAGCTTATCAACTCTTGCCGGATATCTAACTGAACGCAACAATTTATCAACTCTTACTAAAGAAGCTGATGACTCCCGGAACGTTTCGGCATATCGACCTGTGCTGAAGAAACAGCTTGCTAATCCTTAACCGAATCTACCTTTATTAAAACAATCAGTCGAAACTGAACAAAATATATTGTATTGTGGGGAAGGTGACGATTGTAGATAAAACATCAAGAAAAAAAAAAAAACCCAAAACAACTGCACACGTATCAGATTTTAAGGTTGAAAATCCGAATTTTGAATGTATTTAATTTTTTCACCCATTGTTTGGAAGTGTGAAATTCGATGAATATATTAACAATAATTATTCTTTCAGATTAGCAAAAAACAAAACAAAACAAAAAAAAACAAAACAAAAAACAAATGATATATTTTCATTATTTTTCCGAAAACACTACTTTTAAATCTTGGAAAAATAAATTAATAATTTTCTTTTAGTGAGTGCAATATTGTTATATACGATTAAATAGGATATACTTTGAAGAATCGATAGCAAAAAATCAATAACTGTGCATTTTGCTAAAAATACGATGATTTCTTTGTGCAATTTGTCGTTATATGATATTTCCCCACCTATGGAAGACCATAAAATCCCACAAACAATTTTTTTTTTGTATTTGCAAACAATTGTTATCTCCCTTTTTCATTTTTGTTGTAACTTGTGCTTGACTTTGTTTAAACTTGTATCTCGTCTAGAAACATTTGGCCCTTATGGCAAGTCAGAGTTAAGACGACTAAGCGTGATACTAGATGCAGGAGTTGTCTCCAACATATATGGCGCCTAGCATTCCCAAAATGGTTACCCATCTGGTACTGGCTAGCCGCATCGTTGTTTAACTTCAGCAGTTATGAAGGCAACAAATATGTATCGCTTATGAAAAAAGAATTAAACCCTTAAAAAGTTGATTCTTCACTTAATCGTCAAAACAAACGTTAAAAATACATGGAAATTTGCAGGACTAAATGAGCTTCATTTATTCATGTAAAGGCTACCATAGTTTCTTTGAAACTATCATTAAATTTTAGATTTTTTAATTTCGTCAAAATCTATAGACTGAGATAAAAGATGGACTTATTTGAAATTCAGGTATTTATGCCATCATATTTTTGCATATTCTTATATATTCAAATCATCCTAAATCTTATTTAGACAAAAAATTAATTGATTCAAAAACGTTTTAAAAACATAAAATATCCATCATGACAAAAATGGCAGGGAATGGTATTTTTTGTTTTGGAAAATTTTAAATTCTATTAAAAACAGTAGAAAAAAGTTTTATGTTATTCTGCTTCTCATATGATAAAATTCATGCTTTTATCTTTTTGGAAAAAAGTTGCTCAAGAATAATGGATTTGAATGGATTTGAATGGATTTTAATTCGTTTAAGAAAAACAACTTGGTTTTTCTACCATTTTTGGTCGTGCCTATATTAAACTATAACTTTAGTAAAAGTGTTGTTCGTTTGCATAAAATAATACCTTTTCACTAAGATTAAAACTAATGTGTCCATTATATTCTATGATAATTAATACTGAAATTTTCATCAGAATTGGTTATTTTCCTGAATTTTGGTGAATTTTTTAAGTAAAGTGAGTGACCAAAATCTTTATACATTTTCGGGATCGGCCATTAATTTTGCACGAAATATTTCTGTATTAATTAATTAAAGTCATGCAAAATTGCACATGATGCTTCGAGACGGAATTTTGATTTATTATTTTTCTTCATTCTTAATCGCATTAATTGATTGAATGCAAAAATAAGGGTTTAAAATCTAAACAAATTAAAACTACCACCATGTCAGTTAATTCTTTTGTTTACATTTTCAAGACTTTAAAACATTAAAGTATAATTTTTATTTCAGTTAATGAAATTGTGATTAAATTTAATTTCGTGATGAATACTAAAATTTCTTTAGATCAGATAATTATCTATTCTTTTTGTCAGGATATTCATTTCTTAGTTAACACTTTCATTTTCATGTGTTAATTATTTGTGATTTTCAACATTGCATAGACCGTTTCTGAAAAGATCGAATAAAGGAAAAGGAAATATATGGCGGCGTAGCCAAGAAAAGGTGATGAACTTTAAAAAAACACTTGCTTAAAGACTTATTTGAACTCAATATTTTACAGCAAATCTTCAGGTTAGCCTGAGAACTAGGAGGCTCCCATCCCGACTTGACACGCTTATCAACTCGGCAAGCGCAGTAGCCGTGGGAACTAGGGGCAGTAGCATTACACAAACAGGCCTTTTTTGGAGCTAACTACCAAACTAATAATGCGATTCAAATCGTCTTTTTAAGGATGACCCATAAACTACCAGAATGTGAGACAATCATAAAACCCACTTCACTCTCTACTGCTGCCTGCCTCTTGGGACTCCCATCACAGCCTACTCCAGCTCACTCCTGCAGCTTCCTGCACTTCCAACGACTCCAGTGGCTCCAGTTTCTTCCTGCGGCTTCCTGCAGCTCCAGCGATTCCATCTACAAGCTCTAGTACCCGTCGACGTCCAGCTCCAGCGCTTCTTCCTTGGCTACTAACTGAAGTGCCCGTCGACGTGCAGCTACCTGTTCCAGCACCAATTAACGTCTAGCTACGACCAGTTTCAGCACCTATCGATGTTCAGTACCCTGTCGACATCTCACTATCTTTTCCAGCATCAGATCCCGTCTACACGACCTGGACCAACCTATCTCAGGGATGCACGAATTTCAACTCCATGAGACGCCCGTTTTTGCTTCGAACGATCCAGATAAACGATTCCCATTACCATACAACTGTCCGTTTTCTATTGGTAAATAAAGCGCGATATCGTTTTAAACTGATTAACTGTGTTTGTTAACTTTTTGAATTATTGCCGTTACCTCTTTGCCGTGTGTCTACTTTTTTAGTTGTGCGGTCGATTGATACCCTTCACGTTTCGAACCCTTACAACACCTTCATGTTAAAACTTGTTAACTTTAGGAAGTGACGAAGAGAGCATATCGAAACAAACAGGAGAAAGAAAGAGGACAAGCAATTAGAGTCATTTGCGTTTTAGGGTTCGTTCGAATCGCATTTCGATGTCTAATCTAGCACATCACTATTTAATCAGATGAAATCATCATTCTGAGACTTTCTCCTAGACGGATAAAACGTGGAAAAAATGCAATCGACATAGATTTTATTGTTAAAACATTCACAAACATTCTACAAAAGAAAATGATTAATGATTCCTTTCTCACAGTAATTTTTTTCAACTGTCGCCGTGTAGAAATTCATGTGAAACACTGAAACAATCATAAAAATGTTTGAAAAATAAATGAAAATGTTTATTACTACCTTTGCATCTTCACTGCTTACCTCTTTGCTGAGGTCATAAAACACTTGTGCCACCAGAATTGCCCTTCCCAAGTGATAAACTTTCAATTCTTACGCACCACGCCCATTTCCTCTGGCTGCAAGCCTTATCGGCTTCCTCTTTTGATTACAACTTATATATATATATATATATATATATATATATATTCTTTTTCCTGTTTGCTAATGGAAAGTTGAAAAAAATGGTTAGAATTTCAGGATTTTTTGGTCTAATGCCATATATTATCGAAAACGACTCGATAAACTAAAGGAAGTAAATATAGAACTAGGGATTTGGCAATGAAAATAAAAGTAAAAAAATCAGAATTATCCGGTCTTTTTATGAAAATTTTAGTATTTATTAATTAATAAATGAGAATAATTCTAACATATTTTACTAAGAACAACTTATATTTTTCATTGCATCATTGTTGAAATAATGTGGCCACATTTACAAAGAGCTAACACCTTGGAGTTGCGAAAAAAATTAAACGTTGCTCTCGGTAAGAAATAAAAAAAAAGTCAGAAATTTAAATATAAATATATGTCTTAAAGGCATTAAATACTTCTAATCTTTTTTCCAACTTTTTTTAGAACTGTTTCTAATGTTCGTACAATTCTTCGTATTACAATAGTTTTCTTCATCTTACATCTTCACTTCATCTCTCTTATGTGTATTTTTCCAGCACTTTGCATTTTTACACGAGATATTATTATATGATCTATGATTGCTAACAACAGGTGGTGTGCCTCTCCTGGACAACAAGTCTCCCCAGATTTCCAGTACTCGCTGCTGCTTTCAATCCCTGTTGTAAATCACTTTCCATTCTCGCAACAGCTGTTTGCCATTGAATTGACAACAGTCGTTGAATTTTTTTTTCTGCAATTTTAGGATTCCAGTATTTTCTGTGCCCTTCCACTGGAAATCTAGAAGATGATCTTTCTTTTCTATTCCCCTGACTCTTCACAACGATTTTTGTACCACTTAAAAGATGAGGAGGTTAGAATAAAAGATGAGGAGGTTAGAATAAAAGATGGAATGGTTAGAATAAAAGATGGAATGGTTAGAACTTCAGGATTGGTAGTTTCAATTCTCTTGTATTCGCATAACCTTCTTTCTATATTTTGTTCGATTTCCAACTTATCTGTAATTGGTTGGTATTATCTGGCTACGTATTGGTTTCCACACTTAAGAATTTTTCTTAATATTTCCGCTGCTTTCATTAGTGCCATGTGTTTTATGAGATCAACCTTCCCCTAGATTCCAATTTCTCTTAATCTTTTCCCAATTTTTTTCGGGAACTTTTTCCAATGCTTGTACACTTATTGGTATTAGATGATTTTATTTATATTCCCTTTTTATAGATGGTAAACTCTATAAACTTTATAGAAAGCTTGTTTTTTTGTTTTTATTATTGTTGTTGTTGTTGTTATTTTGATGATGATGATGATGATGATGATGATGATGATTGTATTTTTAATGAACATCTGATGGTAACAATTTCTTGTTGGTGTCTGAAACTTCTCTCTCCAAAGATGGAGGTAATGCCTTGGAGGATGGTATCATGACCACAGAACATACACTACACTACCCCCAAAGTTGGAAGTAATGTCTAAAATCGATACATCTCCTGAATAGAGCATTAAAAGATAATTTTAATATTTTTTCTTATTTTATTTTCCATATTTTTCTGCTTCCGCTTGCCTATGCCTAATACTTTTTTATTTTTTTTTTTATTCTTATTTTTATACTGTGTTAATTATTGTATGTACTCGACGTTGTTCGGCTGTGGAGTTCATATAGAAATGAAATAGAAAATGTACGCGTGTGTGTGAATGCACTGAGTAAAAATGTGATTTATTATTTAAGAGTAGACGTTTTTATGGTGTCACCAGATTAATTTGTATTGCACTTTAAGTAGTTGTAAAAGAACATTGTTACTATGTTTGTATGTCTTAACGAGAAACACCAATAAATATGGCAAGAATGATTATCAACATGGTTATCTGTGTCTTTATTATTTGTGTGAATAAGCTTAGTAGAAGAAATGTAAGATTGGGCTGTTTTTACGACGACGATGAATTATATACGCGCTCCATGCATGCGAATAACTAATGTGTAAGAGAACTTTGTTGCTGTGTTTTATCTGCTTTTATTACGACGCTCCAAATAAGCGAATGAAAGAATAAGTTTTTGCATGAACGTTTGTAATCCTAAGAAAGAAACAAATTATGTGAAAATACAATTAGTTATAAAAAATGATGAAAAAAGGAAACCCGTAAAACAATTAAAGCCCCACTAACGTAAATGGTAAAATGTATTTTTACGTTTAAATCAAATCGGAAGTAAATAGTCATCTTATTTATATAATTATATTTAACCATTGTTAACCATTAAATAAACCGCGAAGTTAATACTCTTGTGGGGAAAATATCACGATCTAACGCAAGACTACAGACTGTTTAACTTACCAGTTGGCAAGTACCGACAGCCTTTCTTTGTAATTGACGTTCTTGTACAATATATTCTTTCTACCTAAACCTGTTGGCCCACCTCTATTTATGACCCTGGTTTTCGAAAACTCATGAGCGAAAAGTCAAATTTAAAATACATCAGTGTTCCACAACAACTTTATTCGAACTAATGGTATTGTTTTCTTTATACTGCACGCGGTTCGAAGAAAGGGTTACCCGTATACACAGTAAACAAACTGCTGAGGTGGGGCACTATTTTATTGAATTACAAATCCAAGTTAAATGACCTCTCCTCCAAGCAGATCGTACATTCAAACGAACTTTGAAGGTTGGTCCCAAGCCAGAATGAACCTCTCGAGAACTCAGTAATTGCTTCCATGCGTACCCATGGTGAAATTAAAACCATGATGTGCAATACTATCAGAAACCTTCTAGTCACATTACATGAAATTAAAACCATGATGTGCAATACTATCAGTAACCTTCTAGTCACATTACATGAAATTAAAACCATGATGTGCAATAATATCAGAAACCTTCTAGTCACATTACATGAAATTAAAACCATGATGTGCAATACTATCAGTAACCTTCTAGTCACATTACATGAAATTAAAACCATGATGTGCAATACTATCAGTAACCTTCTAGTCACATTACATGAAATTAAAACCATGATGTGCAATAATATCAGAAACCTTCTAGTCACATTACATGAAATTAAAACCATGATGTGCAATAATATCAGAAACCTTCTAGTCACATTACATGAAATTAAAACCATGATGTGCAATACTATCAGTAACCTTCTAGTCACATTACATGAAATTAAAACCATGATGTGCAATAATATCAGAAACCTTCTAGTCACATTACATGAAATTAAAACCATGATGTGCAATACTATCAGAAACCTTCTAGTCACATTACATGAAATTAAAACCATGATGTGCAATACTATCAGTAACCTTCTAGTCACATTACATGAAATTAAAACCATGATGTGCAATAATATCAGAAACCTTCTAGTCACATTACATGAAATTAAAACCATGATGTGCAATACTATCAGAAACCTTCTAGTCACATTACATGAAATTAAAACCATGATGTGCAATACTATCAGAAACCTTCTAGTCACATTACATGAAATTAAAACCATGATGTGCAATACTATCAGTAACCTTCTAGTCACATTACATGAAATTAAAACCATGATGTGCAATACTATCAGAAACCTTCTAGTCACATTACATGAAATTAAAACCATGATGTGCAATACTATCAGAAACCTTCTAGTCACATTACATGAAATTAAAACCATGATGTGCAATACTATCAGTAACCTTCTAGTCACATTACATGAAATTAAAACCATGATGTGCAATAATATCAGAAACCTTCTAGTCACATTGCATGAAATTAAAACCATGATGTGCAATACTATCAGAAACCTTCTAGTCACATTACATGAAATTAAAACCATGATGTGCAATACTATCAGTAACCTTCTAGTCACATTACATGAAATTAAAACCATGATGTGCAATAATATCAGAAACCTTCTAGTCACATTACATGAAATTAAAACCATGATGTGCAATACTATCAGAAACCTTCTAGTCACATTACATGAAATTAAAACCATGATGTGCAATACTACCAGTAACCTTCTAGTCACATTACATGAAATTAAAACCATGATGTGCAATAATATCAGTAACCTTCTAGTCACATTACATGAAATTAAAACCATGATGTGCAATACTATCAGAAACCCTCTAGTCACATTACATGAAATTAAAACCATGATGTGCAATACTATCAGAAACCTTCTAGTCACATTACATGAAATTAAAACCATGATGTGCAATACTATCAGTAACCTTCTAGTCACATTACATGAAATTAAAACCATGATGTGCAATACTATCAGTAACCTTCTAGTCACATTACATGAAATTAAAACCATGATGTGCAATACTATCAGAAACCTTCTAGTCACATTACATGAAATTAAAACCATGATGTGCAATACTATCAGTAACCTTCTAGTCACATTACATGAAATTAAAACCATGATGTGCAATACTATCAGAAACCTTCTAGTCACATTACATGAAATTAAAACCATGATGTGCAATACTATCAGAAACCTTCTAGTCACATTACATGAAATTAAAACCATGATGTGCAATACTATCAGTAACCTTCTAGTCACATTACATGAAATTAAAACCATGATGTGCAATAATATCAGTAACCTTCTAGTCACATTACATGAAATTAAAACCATGATGTGCAATACTATCAGAAACCTTCTAGTCACATTACATGAAATTAAAACCATGATGTGCAATACTATCAGAAACCTTCTAGTCACATTACATGAAATTAAATACGAAACACACACACAAAAAAGACGAATTTATCTGTGCTACAAAACAGAAAATCGCAAGCAAAGACCAGAAAGTACAGAACCGTTTTTCTATGTGTGATGATGTCCTACTGTACGGCGAGAGGGGGTCGTCATACCAAAAGCGTTACAAAAAAGAACGATGAAGGAGTTTCATATGAGTCACTGTGGAATAAACAGTATGAAGAGCCTCATGCATAGTTATGTATATTGGCCAAAGATTGATGATATGAAAATACGGTCAAATCATACAAAGGTCTCTTAAGCACGTTTATACCGTGGCTAAAAGTAGACAAACTCTGGCCTAAAATTCATATAAATTTCACAGGGCCGCTATAGGATTGGTATTACTTAATTATGATCGACAGCTACACAAAGTGACTAAAAGTGCTCACATGTAAGAAACCGACTATAGGAGTAGTTATGAATTTTCCCCATGAACTATTTGCTCGGTTTGAAGTGATCGACTGCTTTGCAATTGACAACAAAGCACAAAGTCAACTTCAGGTTAATACTCCTGTGGAGAAAACTGTGAGTCGTTCCAAATTCATAATATCCACGATCTAATGGGATGACTGAACGCGTTGTTGACATTTTAAAACAAGAGTTCAAAAACGCATGACAGAAATGGTAATGCGACAGTGTCTACAAGTTTATACGATCACACACCACCATTATTATCCCAGTGGAGGGTAAAACCTGTCTTCGAAAAACTGTTACCAAAACAAACGAATTAAGGACTTTTATTGTGCCTAAAAACACTACGTACCAGGAGAAAAAATTCTACAAGACTTACAAAAATACCATGTCTATCTGGGAGCTGGGCACAATAGACAAAAGACTTGGACATATGGTGTGCATCATTCCACGTCCTAAATTAACACATAAAATACACCTCAATCAGATAAAAAAGCATCGATTTGATGATTCAAACTATGCACCTCATGAAGAAAAAAATGTCATTAAGATGATATTCTGCACTTTTGGTATTCGACACTTTTGATATTCGACAATATTAATATACAACACTTTTGACATTCGACACTTTTGATATTCGGCACATTTAATATTCGACAATTTTGATATCAGACACTTTTGATATCAGACACTTTTGATACAGACACTTTTGATATTCGAAACTTTGATATTCGACACTTTTGATATCAGACACTTTCGATATCACACACTTTCGATATTCGACACTTTTCATATTAGACACTTTTCATATTCGAAACTTTCAATGTTCGACACTTATAATATTCGACACTGTTGATATTCGACAATTTTGATATCAGACACTTTTGATATTTGACACTTTTGATATTCGACAATTTCGATATTAGACACTTTTGATATTCGACAATTTTGATATTAGACACTTTTGATATTCGACAATTTTGATATTAGACACTTTTGATATTAGACACTTTTGATATCAGACACTTTTGATAACAGACACTTTTGATATTCGACACTTTTGATATCACACACCTTCGATATCACACACTTTCGATATTCGACCCTTTTGATATTAGACACTTTTCATATCCAAAACTTTCAATATTCGACACTTATAATATTCGACACTGTTAATATTCGACAATTTTGATATCAGACACTTTTGATATCGGACACTTTGATATTCGACACTTTTGATATCACACACTTTTGATATTCGACACTTTTTATATCAGACACTTTTGATATTCGGCAATTTTGATGTTCGACACTTTTGATATTCGACACTTTTGATATTTGACACTTTTCATATTCGACACTTTTGATATTCTAAAATTTTGATATCAGACACTTTTGATATTAGAAACTTTGATATTCGACAATATTTATATCAGACATTTATTCGACACTTTTGATATTCAAAACTTTTTTTATCAGACACTTTTGATATTCTTTTTTTATCAGACACTTTTGATATTCAACACTTTTGATATTCAACACTTTTGATATTTGACACTTTTGATATTCGCCACTTTTGATATTTGATACTTGTGATATTCGACCCTTTTGATATTCAACACTTTCGATATTCGACACTTTTGACATTTGACCCTTTTGATATTCAACACTTTGGATATACGACAGTTTTGATATTCGACCCTTTTGATATTCAACACTTTTGATATTCAACACTTGTGATATTCGACCCTTTTGATATTCAACACTTGTGATATTCGACCCTTTTGATATTCAACACTTTTGATATACGACACTTTTGATATACAACCCTTTTAATATACGACACTTTTGATATTCGGCACTTTTGATATCAGACACTTTTGATATTCGGCACTTTTAATATCAGACACTTTCGATATTCTACACTGTTGATATTCGATAATTTCGATATTCAACAATTTCGATATTCGAAACTTTTGATATTCAACACTTTCGATATTCGACACGTTTGATACTCGACACTTCTAATATAAATCACTTTCGATATTGGACACTTTTGATATTCGGCACTTTTGATATTCGACACTTTTGATTTTTGACAATTTTGATATTAGACACTTTTGATATCAGACACTTTCGATATCAGACACTTTTGATATCAGACACTTTTTATATCAGACCAACCGAAACAGGTCCCGAGCGACGCCGATCGAGGGGGGGGGGAAGAAAATTCACAGAGCCTTTATACATCAATCTTCTCCCAAAAGAAAGTACTAAATACATTTACAGAGTAAAAGGTTTGGAGATAGGTGTTACGGAAACTTAACCATTTACACATAATGGACTCTGCTAATCATTATATAAAACGCGAGGTTGATAATCTCGTGGGGGAATATTACGATCTAATGCGAGATTTACTTACGGACAACCTTGCTTTGTATTTCACTTTATTGTCCAATATATTCTTTCTACTTTAACCTGTTGTTCGCGTCTTCTTTTATGACCTTTTCGTAGGGATATAACAGTATACTTTATTATTTGGTGTATAAAATTACGGTTTTGTTGTGGGCATGTGCCTAGTTAGTATGCAGTAGGAGTGGGGGAAAATATCCGGTTACGGACAAGGAAAGTAATATTAGGCCAAGAGTCTATAGTAAGCAGGTGTAAGAATCTATTTAATTATCTATGAGTTTTGCAGATGGCCAAATGCGGCGAAATTGCTGAATCGAAAAAGAGATGACAAGAAATTTCATAGACACATATGGGTTCTTTTTGTTTCTTCGTAAGAAACTTCAAGCTGTGTATAGCTCACGTGTACAGAAGATTGTGAACTGCTCGATGAATAGCCGAAGGGAAAACATTTTGTTGTAATTTTCCCCCTTTCTGTATCAGCTATTGTGTATGAGCGCGAGTTACTGGTTACCAATTGTCCAATCAGCCATCTTTATTACTAGTACACATTAGAGTATTTGTTTGGTAATCACGTGACTCGACTGGTCTGCTGTTTGTGAAAGAAGTCTTTCAATGAGACGGAATGAAAATCGAGTGTACGATTGTCCACATTATTGCCAACTGTCAACAGCGAAACTGGCATTGGACCGACTATTTCCCTAGATAAGTTTAGAATAAAAAGATACTCTAACTCAACATCCAAATCTGACCCCAAGACCGTCATGGCATGGAATATGTGCCTACATTACAGATGGCTTTCTATGTGGTAGGGACTAATTTACCCTATACATGCTTCCGAGTTGCACTTTCTCACACCATTGCATCTATATTTGCCCTCTATCGCCGCCCCCACAACGGCAGAGTTACTATCTTTAAGAGCATATCTGAGAAAATTGACCACATCCTGTCTGCTCATCCTTCGGCTAACATTCATGTCTGTGGAGACTTTAATGTTTTTTTTATTTATTTATTTTTTTTTTTACATAGGCGTCACCACTTATCAAGGCCGATAGGCCACTCAAGGATAAGGGTTAAAGCGTGTAGAGTAGTCGAAAGGACAATATAGTAATCGATAGTAATGGAAGTTTGGTAAATTTGTTAACTTAAGTGGAACGGCTCATCAAAAACTTGTTCACGTTGGACTTGAAGACAACCATATTATAGACAGCTGGAAAGCAGGAAAACGGAAGACAATTCCACAGGCGTGCAGTTCTAAGAAAGAAGCTTTGATCATGGAATCTACGTTTAGGTTTAGGCACAGATAAAGAGTGTGGAAAATTATTGATAATGTTTTCAGCTAGTCTAGTGTTTCTTGTGAAAGTTTGGCGTGGGGGGACCATAGATTGAAGCTCAGTCGAACACTTTCCATGAAAATAACGATAAAGCAGAGACAAACTCGCAACATCTCTTCTGTGAGATAGAGGTTGCAGCAAAGAGAAAAGGACATCTCCCACCAGGCCACGAAGTCTATTTTGAACCCTATCAAGGCAGGACAAGTCTTTTCTAGCAGCTCCTGCCCATATGTGGCAACAGTATTCCATCCTTTGACGTATCTGGCTCTTATATAGATAGAGAATTGCATCAGCAGTGATATATCTACTGGATCGATAGAAGGATCCGACCATTTTTCCAGAGGCCTTGGCAACAGATTTGATGTACGTATTCCATTTAAGATCAGGAGTAAAGGTCAAGCCCAGAAGCCTGTCAAAACTTGAGGCCTCCCCAAGACGAGAGCCATTCATTTTAATTGATGCCATATGGGGATCAGAGCATTGATGATGTAAAGATAGAAGCTTGGTTTTAGATGCATTAAAAGTAACCAGCCACTCCTTTCCCCATTGTACAACGCGATCAAGATCAGAGGAGAGAGAATCGGAGAGAACTTGGTCGTTTACTGTCTTAGATGTGCTACCATAGATGGTATTGTCGTCAGCAAAAATGTCTACGAATGATGTAAGGATGTGATTTGGAAGATCATTAATATAGATCAGGAAAAGAGTTGGGCCCAGGATGGACCCCTGAGGGACTCCAGCATTAATACTGTGAGCTTCTGATTTTTGCCCATCAACTACTACTCTTATGAATCTATCAGAGAGAAATGATTTAGTAATTGAGAAGACATTTCCAGCTATACCATAGCTGGAGATCTTGTGAAGTAAACCTTTATGCCATACCCTATCAAAGGCCTTTGATATGTCAAGAGCAATTGCCCTAGAAAGGTTGCCTCTGTCGAGAGATTCGCTAATCCTATGAGATATAACTGTAAGCACATCTGCTGTAGATCTAGCAGAACGGAAACCATATTGTGTGTCACTAAGAAGGTTATTTTTGCTGAGATGGTTGATTACTTCTGTATTTAACACAGATTCCAGCAACTTACTCATGACGCACAGGAGACTTATTGGCCTGTACTGAGAGGGGGATGAACGATCACCTGAATTCTTAAATACAGGGCATACTGAAGAGATTTTCCAGGGTGATGGGAAGCAATTCTCCTTAAGACAACGTTTAAACAGTTTTGTAAGTATGGGTACTAGTTCTGGTTGAAGTTTTTTTGAGTACTATAATTGGAATACCATTAGGGCCGGTTGCTTTACTCGAATCAAGGTTTTTGATTAGCTTGGCAACATCACATACAGATATTTGTATATCATATAGTGTGTTTTCTGATACAGGAGGAAATATTGGGGGTTGGCGGCCTTGGTCGCAAAGGGTAGAATTGGCTGCAAAGTTCTTGGCAAAGAGTTTGGCTTTGTCTGATGCTAACGAGATTAACTCAGGTCCATTGATGATAGTTGGGATAGAGCACACGCTTCTGTTCAGGATTCTGTTTGCAATTTGCCATGTTCACAATGTGGAATGGTTAACCTACTCAAACCAGACAGATGATGAGGGGAGATTCTGTCACAATTTCTCCATTGCTTATGACCTAACTCGCATTGTTCACGAACCCACCCATGTGCCGACACTGACGGCCAGTACGCAAGTCTTGTAGACCTTTTCCTCACAACTTGCCATGAGCTATGTTCATCTTCCATTCTGTCTCCACTAGGATCTTCTGACCACTCTGTTGTATCAGTTAAGATAAAAACGAAATGTTCTCAGACGTACCTCTCCATCATATATCGATACCCTGTGGCTGACTGGGATAGCTTTCATACATTTATATCAGATCTACCTCTGCATACCATATTTAAAAAGGATGTGACCTCTATAGTATCAGACCTGACGGAATGGTTAATTATAGGTATAGACCGCTTCATACTTTCAACAAAAAAAAAAAAATCCAGCAAAAACTGTACAGCCAGCCATGGTTCTCTACATTGCATACAGAAAAACACTCATCTAACTGAAACCACTGTCAATAATTTTCCCCACTCTTTATCTATGCCTAAACCTAAACGTAGATATCATGAACAAAGCTTCTTTCTTAGAACTGCATGCCTGTAGAACCCTCTTCCGTTTGCCTGTTTTCCAGCTGACTTCAATTTGGTAGTCTTCAAGTCCAATGTAAACAAATTCTTGATGAACTGTCCCCTTATGTAACCCGATTTGGTAAATTTCCACTACTAACGATTACTACGATATAATTCTATTGACTACTGTACACTCAATAACCCTTATCGTCGAGTGGCCGCCAGGCCTTGATAAGTGGTAACTCCTATGTAAAAAAAATGTTTTGTTGAAACACCCATTAACAGAAAGACAGTCAAATTTGACTTAAGATCCAGACTTAATCATAAACAAATTAAAAAATGGTTGATCTACAAATACATCACTGGGGCATGTTTTGCCACTCAGCAATTGAGAGCCAGATCCGCATAATTTCTGGATACAAAATTTATTGACAGATGTTCACCACAACAAAGTATGTAAATACGTCCATTGGAAGAAATCGCAGAGAGATGCAGCTGGACAAATCTTTTAACATCTATGAACATGAAGCATAACATTAAATGGGAAGATAACATGTTATATGAGAAAGACATACAGTCACATAAAAGACGATAAACCATCAAAGCAGACGTTGTTCTTATCATCGATCGAAATGTTCTGAATTATTTTATTATCAATAGAATGCAAAAAAAAATTTATTATCAATAGAATGCGAAAAATTTTTTTTATTATCAATAGAATGCAAAAAATTTTTTATTATCAATAGAATGCGAAAATTTTTGTTATTATCAATAGAACGTGAAAAAACTGTTTTTATTAATAGAACGTGAAACAATTTTATTATAAATAGAACATGAAAAAAATTTTATTATCGATAAAATGCAGAAAGATTTTTTATTATCAATAAAACGCGAAAAAAGGTTTATCAATAGAACGCGAAAAATTTTTATTATCAATAGAACGCAAAAAATTTTTTATTATGAATAGAACGCGAAAAATTTTTATTATCAATAGAACGTGAAAATTTTTTTATTATCAATAGAACGTGAAAAATTTTTTATTATCAATAGAACGCAAAAAATTTTTTATTATCAATAGAACGTAAAAAAATTTTTATTATACATAGAACGCAAAATATTTTTTATTATGAATAGAACGCGAAAAATTTTTATTATCAATAGAACGTGAAAATTTTTTTATTATCAATAGAACGTAAAAAATTTTTTATTATTAATAGAACGCAAAAAATTTTTTATTATCAATAGAACGTAAAAATTTTTTTATTATCAATAGAACGCGAAAAATTTTTTATTATCAATAGAACGCAAAAAATTTTTTATTATCAATAGAACGCGAAAAATTTTTTATTATCAATAGAACGTAAAAATTTTTATTATTAATAGAATGTAAAAATTTTTTATTATCAATAGAACGCGAAAAATTTTTATTATCAATAGAACGCGAAAAATTTTTTTATTATCAATAGAACGTAAAAATTTTTTATTATCAATAGAACGTAAAAATTTTTTTATTATCAATAGAACGTAAAAATTTTTTTATTATCAATAGAACGTAAAAAATTTTTATTATCAATAGAACGTAAAAATTTTTTTATTATCAATAGAACGTAAAAATATTTTATTATCAATAGAACGTAAAAAAATTTTTATTATCAATAGAACGTAAAAATTTTTTATTATGAATAGAACGCGAAAAATTTTTTATTATCAATAGAACGTAAAAAATTTTATTATCAATAGAACGCCAAAAATTTTTATTATCAATAGAACGTAAAAATTTTTATTATCAATAGAACGTAAAAAAATTTTTATTATCAATAGAACGTAAAAATTTTTATTATCAATAGAACGTAAAAAATTTTTTATTATCAATAGAACGTAAAAATTTTTATTATTATTAATAGAACGTAAAAAATTTTTATTGTCCATAGAACGTAAAAATTTGTTATTATCAATAGAACGCAAAAATTTTTTTATTATCAATAGAACGTAAAAATGTTATTATCAATAGAACGTAAAAATTTTTTATTATCAATAGAACGTAAAAAATTTTTATTATCAATAGAACGCAAAAATTTTTTTATTATGAATAGAACGCGAAAAATTTTTATTATCAATAGAACGTGAAAATTTTTTTATTATCAATAGAACGTAAAAATTTTTTTATTATCAATAGAACGCAAAAATTTTTTATAATCAATAGAACGTAAAAATTTTTTATTATCAATAGAACGCAAAAAATTTTTTATTATGAATAGAACGCGAAAAATTTTTATTATCAATAGAACGTGAAATTTTTTTATTATCAATAGAACGTAAAAAATTTTTTATTATCAATAGAACGCAAAAATTTTTTTATTATCAATAGAACGTAAAAATTTTTATTATCAATAGAACGTAAAATTTTTTATTATCAATAGAACGTAAAAATTTTTTTATTATCAATAGAACGTAAAAAATTTTCTATTATCAATAGAACGTAAAAATTTTTTTATTATCAATAGAACGTAAAAATTTTTTTATTATCAATAAAACGTAAAAATTTTTTTATTATCAATAGAACGTAAAAAATTTTTTATTATCAATAGAACGTAAAAATTTTTTATTATGAATAGAACGCGAAAATTTTTTTATTATCAATAGAACGTAAAAATTTTTATTATCAATAGAACGCAAACAATTTTGATTATCAATAGAACGTAAAAATTTTTATTATCAATAGAACGTAAAAATTTTTTTATTATCAATAGAACGTAAAATTTTTTATTATCAATAGAACGTAAAAATTTTTTATTGTCCATAGAACGTAAAAATTTTTTATTATCAATAGAACGCAAAAAATTTTTTATTATTAATAGAACGTAAAAATTTTTTATTATCAATAGAACGTAAAATTTTTTTATTATCAATAGAACGTAAAAAATTTTTTATTATCAATAGAACGTAAAAATTTTTTATTATCAATAGAACGTAAAAAATCTTTTATTATCAATAGAACGTAAAAAATTTTTTATTATCAATAGAACGCGAAAATTTTTTATTATCAATAGAACGTAAACATTTTTTTATTATCAATAGAACGTAAAAAATTTTATTATCAATAGAACGTAAAAAATTTTTTATTATCAATAGAACGTAAAAATTTTTATTATCAATAGAACGTAAACATTTTTTATTATCAATAGAACGTAAAAATTTTTATTATCAATAGAACGTAAAAAATTTTTTATTATCAATAGAACGTAAAAATTTTTTATTATCAATAGAACGTAAAAAATTTTTTATTATCAATAGAACGTAAAAAATTTTTTATTATCAATAGAACGTAAAAATTTTTTTATTATCAATAGAACGCGAAAAATTTTTATTATCAATAGAACGTAAAGAATTTTTTATTATCAATAGAACGTAAACATTTTTTATTATCAATAGAACGTAAAAAAATTTTTATTATCAATAGAACGCAAAAAATTTTTTATTATCAATAGAACGTAAAAATTTTTTATTATCAATAGAACGTAAAAAATTTTTTCTTATCAATAGAACGCAAAAATTTTTTATTATCAATAGAACGCAAAAAATTTTTTATTATCAATAGAACGTAAAAAATTTTTTATTATCAATAGAACGCAAAAATTTTTTATTATCAATAGAACGTAAAAATTTTTTTATTATCAATAGAACGTAAAAAATTTTTATTATCAATAGAACGTAAAAATTTTTTTATTATCAATAGAACGCAAAAATTTTTTTATTATCAATAGAACGTAAAAATTTTTTTATTATCAATAGAACGTAAAAAATTTTATTATCAATAGAACGCAAAAATTTTTTTATTATCAATAGAACGTAAAATTTTTTTATTATCAATAGAACGCAAAAAATATTTTATTATCAATAGAACGTAAAAATTTTTTTATTATCAATAGAACGCAAAAAATTTTTTATTATCAATAGAACGTAAAAAATTTTTTATTATCAATAGAACGCGAAAAATTTTTATTATCAATAGAACGTAAAAAATTTTTTATTATCAATAGAACGTAAAAATTTTTATTATCAATAGAACGTAAACATTTTATTATTATCAATAGAACGTAAAAAAATTTATTATTATCAATAGAACGCAAAAAATTTTTTATTATCAATAGAACGTAAAAAATTTTTTATTATCAATAGAACGTAAAAAATTTTTTATTATCAATAGAACGCAAAAATGTTATTATCAATAGAACGTAAAAAATTTGTATTATCAATAGAACGTAAAAAACTTTTTATTATTAATAGAACGTAAAAATTTTTTTATTATCAATAGAACGCAAAAATTTTTTATTATCAATAGAACGCGAAAAATTTTTATTATCAATAGAACGTAAATTTTTTTTATTATCAATAGAACGCAAAAATTTTTTTTATCCATAGAACGCAAAAAATTTTTTATTATCAATAGAACGCAAAAAATTTTTTATTATCAATAGAACGTAAAAATTTTTTATTATCAATAGAACGCAAAAAATTTTTATTATCAATAGAACGCAAAAGATTTTTTATTATCAATAGAACGCAAAAAATTTTTTATTATCAATAGAACGCAAAAAAATTTTTATTATCAATAGAACGCAAAAATTTTTTTATTATCAATAGAACGCAAAAATTTTTTTATTATCAATAGAACGCAAAAATTTTTTATTATCAATAGAACGCAAAAATTTTTGTATTATCAATAGAACGTAAAAATTTGTTATTATCAATAGAACGTAAAAAATTGTTTATTATCAATAGAACGTAAAAAATTTTTATTATCAATAGAACGTAAAAGATTTTTATTATCAATAGAACGCAAAAATTTTTTATTATCAATAGAACGCAAAAAATTTTTTATTATCAATAGAACGCAAAAATTTTTTTATTATCAATAGAACGTAAACATTTTTTTATTATCAATAGAACATAAAAAATTCTTTATTATCAATAGAACGTAAAATTTTTTTTATTATCAATAGAACGTAAAAAATTTTTATTATCAATAGAACGCAAAATTTTTTTTATTATCAATAGAACGTAAAAAATTTTTATAATCAATAGAATGTAAAAAATTTTTTATTATCGATAGAACGCAAAAAATTTTTATTACCAATAGAACGCAAAAAATTTTTTATTATCAATAGAACGCAAAAAAATTTTATTATTATCAATAGAACGCGAAAAATTTTTTATTATCAATAAAACACACAAAAAATTTTTTTATGAATAGAACGCGAAAATTTTTTTATTATCAATAGAACGCGAAAAATTTTTTATTATCAATAGAACGCGAAAAAATTTTTAATATCAATAGAACGCGAAAAAATATTATTATTAATAGAACGCGAAGCGATTTTATTATCAATAGAATGCGAAAAATTTTTTATTATCAATAAAACGCGAAAATATTTTATCAATAGAACGCGAAAAGTTTTTTTATTATCAATAGAACGCAAAAAAATTTTATTATCAATAAAACGCGAAAAAATTTTATTATCAATAGAACGCGAAAAGTTTTTTTATTATCAATAGAACGCAAAAAAATTTTATTATCAATAGAATGCGAAAAAATGTTATTATCAATAGAATGCGAAAAATATTTTTGTTATTATCAATGGAATGCGAAAAATATTTTTGTTATTATCAATGGAATGCGAAAAAAATTTTTTATTAGCAATAGAACGCGAAATAAACTTTATTATCAATAGAATGCGAAAAAACTTTGTTATCAATAGAACATGAAAAAAATTTTATTATCAATAGAACATGAAAAAATTTTTTATCAATAGAACATGAAAAAATTTTTATTATCAATAGAACATGAAAAAATTTTTTTATTATCAATAGAACATGAAAAAATTTTTATCAATAGAACATGAAAAATTTTTTATTATCAATAGAACATGAAAAACATTTTGTTATCAATAGAACATGAAAAAATTTTATTATCAATAGAACATGAAAAAAAATTTATTATCAATAGAACATGAAAAAAATTACGAAACATCAGAACCTGAAGCATGGCTTGAAAACAGCATGCTCTCTAAAAAAAACAACATTATATTGGTTGTGGACTAATGATAAACAATATTAAACGATACTGGAAGACCAAGCTTTTACAATGTACGAATAGCATCCCTTAAAGGGACAACATCTATTCTTATAAAAGGTCTGGGATATAGATTTGACTCATTGGGGAATCTAGTATTAGCCCCAGAAGTGGGTGGGTTTGGGGTGATCTTTTCAAACTAACTAAACTAAATATATATATAAACCCCCCCCCCCAAAAAACGAGAAGTCATTTTAATGTTTCTTTTACAACTAAACCTTTGTCCAGCAAAAAATCAATCAACTTCAAAATATAATTACTATTCACACAAGCAATCACCCATTCAGGCACTAAAACATATGATAAAAAGTTTGTTATTACTGCTGAACTCACCAACCACATCTGGATCCATACTGGCTCCAGAGAGAACTTCAATACCTACTAGATACTGTTTTGGAATGTCTAAGGTTGCAGATGTTTGTCAGGTCAACTAGGCATGAGGACACTTTTCCCTACAAATAAACCCTGACTAAGTATTCAAAATCACATAGTATTCACGGCCTAAATAAATATGGTTTACCAACACTGACTTTTACTAGGAATGGTACAACTTCTTCAAGTTGTGTTATTGCAAGTAATAGCACAAAACTTGATAGTCTACCAGCCAAAATGAATTATTGTCCTGGAATCGGTAAGATCAAGAAACCACATGAAAGATATATTATAACATATTCAAATGATAAACTGGGGAGAGAAAAATTATGTTCTCAACTTCTTTATTAACTAATAGTTTGAGATGCAAAGGAGAACTTTAATGAACTATTTCAATATCTATGCAAATCATAAAGAGATCAAGTGTTAGTCCCAGGAAGGGAACCCTCTTGATTATGAGAACTTCTCGTGAATTAAAATGAAACAAAAAAGTGCGTTAGATCCTTCAAATGAGACAAAAAAAACTGTTAAAAAATCTATCTACACTTCTTATTGGAGGTTCCAAATGAATTCCTCTTTTTTTTGTGAAGTCTTAATGCCTATTAGCAGAACGTCATTAAAATGAACTTTAACCCGACAGAATTCATTATTATGAACTATTTTTTTTTCTGGCTGGTCAAGTACAACTTAATTTGCATCGTCCAATATTAACCGAGCACATAAAACTATTTGCTTAGTTACTTAATGACACAGACAACTTATCATTTGGTTTGTTTGATTTCTCTCGATTGTCATAAGGTTGTAAAAAATACGTTTGGATGTTATTTTTTTCTGAACTTTTAAAAGTAATAATAATAAAAACGTTGTAAATACGAACTCCCAATTTTCAAAACTTGCGGAATAAAAAAGTTTGTTTCGTCTTGTTTTGATTTTTCTTTCTTTCTAATCATTCACGAGAAATTTTTTTTTTTTTATTTACATAATTTTCCATAACTAATAAGATAAGTAGACATTTTGTATTTATGATTATTAATTTACTAGTAATCTTTCAGTTCTGGGTTTGAACTTTCTAACATATTTTTATCGGCTAAGCGACTTGCTAGAGTTCTTACAAACCTGCGATCCTGGATATGAGCTTAAACTATATCCAGTGGTGAGGCCCCAGCTTGCGGGCTTTGGGGAGTGTGGAGCCACCCTTTAATAACCATTGCTCCAAGGTCCACTCTGACCCGGAGTGGTAGTATCTGTTAGGGTCCCAACTATGGGTTAAATAGAAACCGACTTGAAAACAACAAATATATTCTATTAAAAAAAATTCTTCAAAATCTTTGGATTCGGCATTTAATAACCTAAAAAAGGGTTGATATGCCATAAAACAAACACAAAACAACCAATTACAAACCTGCTTTCTTGTTCATTAAACTGAGACTGGGATGGATATGAACATTTTATGTATTTAGAAATTTGATTTAAAACATTTTTGAAAAACGAGTTAATACTTGAGTATTTACGTACTCTAAGTGACCAGCATGTTTAATAATGGTTAAGTAAGGATGTTAATTAATTGTTAAGTAAAGATGTTAATTAATTGTTAAGTAAGGATGTTGAATAATGGTTAAGTAATGATGTTAATTAATTGTTAAGTAAAGATGTTGAATAATTGTTAAGTAAAGATGTTGAATAATTGTTAAGTAAAGATGTTGAATAATGGTTCAGTAATGATGTTAAATAAATTTTAAGTAAGGACGTTAAACAAATGTAAAATAGGATGTAACATAATTCTTAAGTAAAGATGTAAAATAATTGTTAAGTAAAGATGTTAAATAATTGTTAAGTAAAGATGTTAAATAATTGTTAAGTAAGGATGTTAAAGAATGGTTAATAAGGATGTTAAATAATGGTTAAGTAAGGATGTTAATGGTTTAGTAAAGATTTTAAATAATTGTTAAGTAAGGGTTTTAAATAATTGTTAAGTAAAGATGTTAAATGATTGTTAAGTAAGGATGTTAAAGAATGGTTAAGTAAGGATGTTAAATAATGGTTAAGTTAAGATGTTAAATAATGATAAAGTAAGGATGATACAAATTTTTTAAGTAAGAGTGTTAAATAAATGTTAACTAAGGATGTTAACTAATTGTTAAGTAATGATGTAAAATTATGGTTAAGTAAAGATGTAAAATGATTGTTAAGTAAGGATGTTGAATAATTGTTAACTAAGGATGTTAAATAATTATTAAGTAAAGATGTTAAATAATTGTTAAGTAAGGATGTTTAATAATGGTTAAGTAAAGATGTTAAATAATTATTCAGTAAGGATGTTAAATAATGGTTAATAAGGATGTTACATAATGGTTTTGAATGATTAATCGCTAATTGCCTTAGGAGCACATTTGAATACATAGCCACATAGTTGAGTACAGTCGAAGAAAACAATCCACATGACTTTTTCCAAAGGAATCTTTTTGAATCATCAGATGGATTCATAAAGAATTTTCAAAGTGCATAGTTACTGAATTCTTAGAAAAAAACAGATGTTGGCAAATTGTCAACGTTTCTCATTGAAAGGGTGACTGCTAATAGGGCACACCCAAATTTGGTTAATAAACCCAGGAACGGAAAACTCTTAGTGGCAGTAAATGAGGAAAAACAAAACAAACAAAAAAAACAACGAACATGTGGCTAACATTAAAAATGGAAAAATTATACATTTACAAATGTAAGGTTTTACCTGCACGAAAAATGGAGAAACTTGTAAAATAACTTGCAGGTTGTTTATTGCAGCTAGTGTTTTCACCTTGAATTTTATTCTCATAACGTTTCAGGCAATGTAACCTCTGAATTTCTTTAAATGTATCTTATCAAACTCAGGAATGTTCATATCGAACTTAAAAATCTCTACAGAATTTCGAATAGAACGTTTTATTTAAGTGCAGCTTGCTCCCATTCTTACATGGACCTGTGGTGTAACGGATATAAGTGTAATAATTAGTTCTAAGTGACAGTCTTTTGGAGGTTGAAGATTCACATCTCAATGATATTGATTACTTAAAACATACCCGGTCGTAGCTGGCGAAACAAGAGCAAGATGGTTGAAGACATCGGCCGAAACGTTGTGATGATAACACCCAAGATGAAAACAATAGTCGAAATAACACAAATAAACTGAAACGCAGGCGTCAAAGAACACAAGAGAATCAGCACCAGAAGACATTAGAAACGAACACAATTATACGAGATCACAAAACCAAGTTTATAAAACTGCTTGACAATAATATGTAAATCATATATAGACGAGAAACGCACAAATATTGCATGAATTGGTTGTGAAATGTATAGAGAAGAGAAAAATAGATGAAAAAATACGCAATAATGAATTACAAGTAAAACTTGAATTTAAGCCGCTGAAATACACATTTGCCGAATTTTTGTTGGAGGAGCGACAACGTGTGTGTGCTCAATTTACGTAAAATTCTTCATATCTTGGAAACTACTCGCTTGCTGGAATTTTAAACGTTATTTTCGTTTTCAACATCCTCAAAAACTTATAAATGTCTTAATTTCCCAAGTTTTTTTTTCTATAGTGTGGAAAGTCGATTGTCTGCCCATTTGCCGATCTTATATTCCCAATAGGTGTCGCTAGCAGTGTATCATTCAAAAACAAGATGGTGGGAAGTTTTTCTTCGATAAAATTTCTCATAATATTTGATTTTCTTAAATAAAAAAAAATCTACTTGATCGATTTACGTAATTTTTGGAATATGACATTTTCATGCAGTTACAAGTACGTACATTATAAAGATTTTTTTCAGATTTTTATAGTAAAAAAGATTACTAGTGGCCCATTTATAGACTTGCACCGAGATTTTGTTATTGTCTAAAACATGATGGAAATAAAAGAAAAATAATTAGGTAGAATTAAATATCGATGTGCCAGATACGATGCTATTTGGGTCTAAATTATAAAATTCACCTTGATAAATTTATGTGTTAGATAACTGTTATAATTTTTACTGCACTTTTTTATGATGGAAATTGTGGAACACTTTTTTATGCAGCAAAACCGAGATTGGCTAACGCCCGTATCTACTTCTGTGGTAAATAGTTGCGCCTGATCGGAGTTCATTCAAGTTTCGGTAAATTCTCTGGATGGAGCCAGCCAAACCGTTCCAAGGTGAATGCAGATGAACATTGAAACAGGATGCCGAACTATTTCTGGGTCCCTAACCTCTATGGAGTTTGTTACTGGAACCGAGATTGGCTAACGCTCATATCTACTTCTGTGGTGAATAGTTGCGCCTGATCAGCGTTCATTCAGGATTCAGTAAATTCTCTGGATGGAGCCAGCCTAATCGTTCCAAAGTGAATGCTGAAACAAGAAAACAATCAAGTAAAACCTTGCGATGGCTGGCGAGTAGGTTAGTTAGATTAATATGCAGTTTGCACGGCTAAGCTTGAAGGTATTTGAATAACAAATATATGATAAGAATGGAATTTATAAAAATAATAATCAATCTGAGTAAATTAAAAGAATGCAATAACAAAATTTTGCTCATTTTTAAAAGCGCAATTCTAGTTCCAAAAGTTCCAAAAGTTCCAAAAGTGGGGTGAAAAGTTTGTAGAACAAAAGGAGCAACGTATGATATATTAACGAAAATCGAAAGAATCAGTCAGATTTAAGAAATGGAGACGTCAGGCGATCCAATACTGTTATCAATCAACGGGAGTGTGTAGAATTGTATCCCCAAAGTTTTACCCGGTACTTAACCTGACATGCATCCGAAAATAAATACACTTGGTATGAGAACAAGGAAGTTGTCTTGTGTTATTCGCATGTTTCTCGATTTTATTCCAGCGTCTTCAAATCGAATGCCAACCACTGGCAAACAAAGGAACCAGAGTATCGCAAGGTACGTTATTTTGCCTGTGCATTATGCATGCATGAAGTTATTACTGTCACCGACCGCATACTTGAACTGGAGACAATAGTCCATTAAGATTAGCCTGTTAAAGAACTGTTTCAGGTAATGTTATTCGTCTTGTTTATTGAACTTGTTTATTGAACTTGTTTATTGCATATGTTTACACGTCACATCCACACGTTTTGACATATTGATATGAAGTATGTTACAACGGATGTTTATTTATTCTTGCAATGAAAATGAAGTATTTCACTTTACACATACATTTAAAGACTGCTTTCATGTCTGTATAACGCTGTATGTAACATTATGTAACGCAATACAGAGGTGGGGGTGGACTCTGTAACACTCATAGGCAATACAGAGGTTGGGGGGGGGGGCTCTGTAACACTCATAGGCAATACGGAGGTGGGGGTGGGCTCTGTAACACTCATAGGCAATACGGAGGTGGGGGTGGGCTCTGTAACACTCATAGGCAATACAGAGGTTGGGGGGGGGGCTCTGTAACACTCATAGGCAATACGGAGGTGGGGGTGGGCTCTGTAACACTCATAGGCAATACGGAGGTGGGGGTGGGCTCTATAACACTCATAGGCAATACAGAGGTTGGGGGGGCTCTATAACACTCATAGGCAATACGGAGGTGGGGGTGGGCTCTGTAACACTCATAGGCAATACGGAGGTGGGGGGGGGCTCTGTAACAAATCAAAGTTGCTTTTAATTTACTACTAAAATGAATAAATTGAAACTTTGTAAAAATCAGTTAATATTGCAGGTGCGATTGTGAGTGTGCATAAAAGAATTTGTAACCAAGTGTTGCTGTGTTTATTTTGGCTTTGCACATCTGAAACCAGAAACGTTACTTGATGCAGATTAATCCATATTTTTAAACAGGAGATTAATTACAAATGCGACAATGTTAAAAATAAAACTTTTGAAAATGAGTTAATATTTTCATGTTTCAAATTAAACGGTTCATATACCATATACTAAACGAATAATATTGTAGACCTTGTTTATTGAGCAGCAGCAAATAGGTATAAAATTTCCGTATAAGACTGCTATCTAATCAAGAATTAATATTTAGAAAAAAGTTTTTAAAATATTAATTCTTGATTGGATAGCAGTCTAATACAGAAATGTTATTATAGCCAATCAGAGATTTAGAAAAAAATAGCCGGAATGTTAATACCATGCACTAAGATTCGCTCAAGTAAGAAATATTCCTCAGGGTTTACCAAAATCTCTTTTGCCTTATTGTCAGAAACAAATTCAGACTGCTTGCTGAAAATTCTGTTTCTTTGTCTATCCTTGAGGCCATGCCACTAGTAAGGGTGCTGGAGGTAAACGTTTTAACTGGGCTGACATTATCCGTCTGATAGTCAGGGAAACGAACCTTGGATTAACCACTAAGGAGGCTGTTCTATCAGCAGGTGCAAAGTACTGGGGGTGCTGTATTGCCATTTAGTAAATGGACCATGCAGTAGTTTCTGGTGGGGCCTCTCGATGCCATCTTAGTGGGTAATTGTTACAGCTTTACCTTATCATGTACTACAAAAAAAAAGAAAATTCTTCATTTCTTTTTCTCTTACTTTCCCTCCCTGCTCTAAGCAAGTCTGTCGACCTATTCCACAAATGGAAAGTCTCAATCATGAAGGGTTTCCAGAAAAAATACTCGATTAAACCCAGATCTCCAACTTCCAATGTAGACCCCCACTACCAGGTCTCCTTCTCCAACATCAAGGGTCTATGTTCCAACCTTCCAGAGGTTCAAACTCTATTAGAGGAGACTAAACCAGACCTGCCATTGGACCGACTATTTCCCTAGATAAGTTCGTAAGTAAAGGATACTCTGACTTAACTTCTAAATCCGACTTTCAAGGTCGCCTTGGGCATGGGGTATGTGCTTACATTAAAGAGGGCTTTCCATGTGGTAGGGGCATCTCCAGAGAAGATCCTAACTTACCCTATATGTGCTTCCGGGTTGCACTTGCTCACACTATTGCGTTTATATTTGCACTCTATCACCCCCACAACAGTGGAGTTACTATCTTTAAAATCATATCTGAGAAAATTGACCACGTCTTGTTTGCATATCCTTCAGCAAACATTCACGTCTGTGGAATGGTTGACCCACTCAAACAAGACCGATGACGAGGGAAGGTTCTGTCACGATTTCTCCATTGCTGATGAACTCACTCAGATTGGTCACGAACCCACCCGTGTGCCCAACACAGACGGACAGTATGCAAGTCTCCTAGACCTCTTTCTCACAACTTGCCCTGAGCTATGTTCATCTTTTGTTTTGTCTCCACTGGGATCTTCTGACCACTCTGTTGTATCAGTTAAGATAAAAACTAAATGTAATAGGTACTCAGACATACCTCTCCATCGTACAGTATATCGATACTGTATGGCTGACTGGGGTAGCTTCCATACATTTATATCAGATCTACCTCTGTATTCCATGTTTAAAAAGGATGTGTCCTCTATAGTATCAGACCTGACGGAATGGTTAATTGTAGGTATACTGTTTCATACTCTTGAAAAAGTTCCAGCAAAAACCCAACAGCCAGCCATAGTTCTCTTCAGAATATGCTACTGCCATTGCACACAGAAATCATTTTTTCCATTGCTTCCAACGTAATAGATGTACTGAGACTAAAACCACTTTCAGGACTGCCAACAATCATTGTAAAAAAGTAATAAAGAACGCAAAAGTGTTGTATGCTCAGTCTGTCAAGTCCAAAGCGGCTTGGTTCCCGTCAGTTTTGGCAAATAGCAAACAGAATCCTGAACAGAAGCGTGTGCTTTATCCCAACTATCAGCAATGAACCTGAGGTAATCTTGTCAGCATCAAACAAAGCCAAACTCTTTGCCAAGAACTTTGTAGCTAATCCTACCCTTTACGACTAAGGCCGTCAACCCCCAGTATTTCCTCATGTATCTGAAAAAATGCTATGCAACATACAAATATCTGTGTGTGATATTGCCAAGCTAATCAAGAACCTTGATTCCAGTAAAGTAACTGGCCCTGACGGCATTCCAATTATAGTGCTCAAAACACTTCAACCAGAACTAGCGCCCATACTTATAAAGTTATTTAAGTGCTGTCTTAAGGAGAAATGCTTCCCAACACCATGGAAAATCTCATCAGTATGCCCTGTATTTAAGAATTCAGGTGATCACTCATCCCCCTCTCAGTACAGGCCAATAAGTCTCCTGTGCATAATGAGTAAGTTGCTGGAATCTGTGTTAAATAGAGAAGTAGTCAACCATCTCATATCTTCTTAGTGACACACAATATGGTTTCTGTTCTGCTAGATCTACAGTAGACGTACTTACAGTTATATCTCATAGGATTAGCGAATCTCTTGATGGAGGCTTCCTCTTTAGGGCAATTTCTCTTGACATATCAAAGGTCTTCGATATGACATAAAGGTCTACTTTACAAGATCTGCAGCTATGGTATAATTGGAAATGTCTTCTCAATTATAAAATCATTTCTCTCTGATAGGTTCATAAGAGTAATATATGATGGGCAGAAATCAGAAGCTCTCAGTATTAATGCTGGAGTCCCTCAGGTGTCCATCCTGGGCCCAACTTTCTTCCTGATCTACATTAATTATCTTCCAAATCACATCCTTACATCATTTGTAGACATTTATGCTGACGACACTACCATCTATGGATGCACATCAAAAACTGTAAATGACCAAGTTCTCTCTGATTCTCTCTCCTCTTATCTTGAGCATGTTGTACAATGGGGAAAGAGATGGCTGGTTACTTTTAATACATCTAAAACTAAGCTTCTATCTTTATATCATCAACGCTCTGATGCCCATCTGACATCAATTGAAATGAATGGCTCTCGTCTTGGGGAGGTTTCATGTTTTGACAAGCTTCTTGGCTTGACCGTTACTCCTGATCTGAAATGGAACACATATTAAATCCATTGCACAGGGCGTTGGAAAAATGGTATAATCGTTCAACCGTTCCAGTAGATATCTCACTCCTGGTGTAATTCTCCACCTTTATAAAAGCCAGGTACGGCCAATAATGGAGTACTGTTGCCACATCTGGGCTGGAGCTGCAAGAAGCAACTTATCCTGCCTTGACAGAGTTCAAAATAGACTTCGTAGCTTAGTAGGGGATGCCCTTTTCTCTTCCCTGCAACCTCTTTCCCACAGAAGAGACGTTGCGAGCCTGTCTCTACTTTATCATTATTTCCATGGCAGGTGCTCGTCTGAGCTTCAATCTATGACCCCCCCCCCGCCAAACTTCCACGAAAATCACTCATCTAACCCAAACCACTATTAATAGTTTCCCACACTCTTTATCTGTTTCTAAACCTAAATGTAGATTCCATGAACAAAGCTTCTTTCTTAGAACTGCACACCTGTGGAACTCTGTTCCGTTGGCCTGATTTCCAGCTGACTACAACCTGATTGTCTTTAAGTCCAATGAAGTCCAAGTTTTTGATGGATCGTCGCCCTAAATAATCCAACTTACAAAAATTCCACTACTTATGTTTACTATGCTATAATCACAGTATAATATATGCCCATTAACCTTATCCTCGAGTGGCCTCCAGGCCTCCATAAATGGTGATGATATTACTTCGATATGAGAACAATAAAAATTACTACTGAAAAGATTTTCAAAAATGCATGTATGAAACAAAAAATCAATGTTTAAGCATTTTACAACACATTCTCAAGTGCTTCCTTTTCCTCAAGTCAATAAAGAGTCATCATTTATCACGAATTAGAAGAAACTTTTGCTTTGCTTTGCGACCTAGTGTCTAGTTAAAATGTAAGTATGGTGTCGTCGTATTAACGTCTGTCCCTTTTCCTTTGCAGTCATGGCTGTGTATATCACGAGCCGCAGCGTCTGTGATTAACTTGAACTGTGGATTGATACTCTTGCCAATGTGCAGAACTGTCATGACTGCCTGTCGGGGGCTGCAACGAAAGGTAATTCAACTTTGATCTTCAATAATTTTCTTGAACTTATTTTGATTAAATTCTCAAATCATATCTCCTTTACTTTTTATGTGTTCTGTTTAAAAAGAAAAAAAAACATTGCCGGAGCAGAAGTATCTGAGTTATCTACATTCTTACCCACGTTACAGAATGTGCCAACCTGTCTGGAAGTTAAGAAAACTTGTTCTGTCTACATGTGGAATTTAGAAGAAGATCTTATCCTATTTCTGGCTCGTCGTTAAAAGCTTTGTGACGTGAGCTGATCCACTGTCCATCTTTGCATGGCTTTTACAAATTCTGATTCTGCGCCTGTCAAGCGATTTTTCTGGTAGTAGTCGTATAGACTCCCAGAATATAGCCAATATAATGTAAGTAACATTTACTTATACATTATATATGCATATGAATAAATCGATTTAAAAAAAAAATCGAATTATAGCACCACCACCAACAAAATCAATTACAACAACAATAGAAGCAGCAGTTATACTTACAAGAGCAAATATTAAAACAATAAGCCCTTTTCAGGGAATAAACCGGGACGGGATAGGAATGCTGAGTCTCTTAACTGTATCCACAGTAATTACTGCCTTCCATAGTTGTTGTCTTACAATGTTTTGGTCAACTAATCCTTCAGACTCCTTTGGATAGGATTGAAACCGCTATTTTCAGACAATACTCACCTGGAACCGTAGAGATTCAACGCCTCTATCCACTGTGCCATGGGTCCTGAAGGGCGGTTAAGGTTTTTTGGTCTTATAAGAAGTTTTTGTTCTTATTCGGTCTTCCGTCGTCTTAGTGAAACAATAACAACTATGAAGATGAGGATAACAATCCGCAAAAAAAAAAAAAAAAAATGTATTAACAAAACAAATAAAAAAATATAAAAATGTATTAACAAAACAAATAAATGTAAAAAAAAAATATAAAAATGTATTAACAAAACAAATATAGCAAAGAAAAGCCGCAAGATTTTTTCCACCGAAAGGTTTACTAATTTTCTCTCAAATTTCATTACAAACCTATGGACGGTGTAACTTTTACAGCTTATTTCAGAAGATACGAAGAATTTTTTTCGAAAAGATGTCAGTTGTGATGTGATGAAGAAAAAACTATATTGTTTTTAAAAAAGTTCAGTAAAATACGAAGTACCCGGATTTGATTCTGCATTTTGTAATAAGAAACAAAAAACGGATGATATTTCGTCTAAAGAAACGATTGAAATATTTTGCGAACGTGACAGTTTGTTTCACTCATATTATAAATGCTTAAATGTTTAAATGTTTACATACTTAAATGTTTAAATGTTTAAATGTTTAAATGATTAAATGTATAAATGTTTAAATGCTTAAATGTTTAAATGCTTAAATTTTTAAATGCTTAAATGTTTAAATGATTAAATGTATAAATTTTTAAATGTTAAAATGTTAAAATGTTTAAATGTTTAAAAGCTTAAATGTTTAAATGCTTAAATGTTTAAATGTTTAAATGTTTAAATGCTTAAAAGATTGAATGTTTAAATGCTTAAATGCTTAAATTTTTAAGTGTTTAAATGCTTAAATGTTTAAATGTTTAAATACTTAAATGTTTAAAATGTTTAAATGCTTAAATATTTAAATGTTTAAATGCTTAAATGCTTAAAAGCTTAAATGTTTAAATGCTTAAATGTTTAAATGCTTAAATGTTTAAATGCTTAAATGTTTAAATGTTTAAATGCTTAAGTGGTTAAATGTTAAAATGCTTAAATGGTTATAATCAGGATTCGGTTCTGGGGTTCGGGAAGGAGTGAATCACTCTCTCAACAACAGCACGTTTCTGCCCTCTTCTTTTCCTATCGACCACACCTGGCCTCTCACCACCAATGTCACACCGCACAATCCGGACGTCAGCAATACAAAATTCTTTTCAAGAGAAGATGTTCACGACTCTTTTCTCTCTGCTCCCCCAGGGAATTTTCCCCTGCTTTTATATCCTCCTATCTAGAAAAAAAAGGAAGAGACAGGAAAAAATAATAGCTTATCCCATCATGCTCTGCCTTCCCAAGATGCCCTTCGTGTATACAAATGCGCTGGCAATCCTTTCCTTCTTCTTTCCCAAAGAGCAATGCAGATGCCCGGTACGTTTTGTTTTTCTTTTTTTCTTCTTTTCTAACCATATACCCCACATGTCCCTCTGATCTTTGAGATCAATAAGACACTTCATAATCCTTCATCCAAGCAGGCCTCCTCCTCTCACGTTAAGGACTCTTGGGGACAACTTCTTGGGGTTGACATTTTCAGGTTCACTACAGACATTCTCGTCCAGTTGTAAAGAACCACAATGTGGGGCTAAGTCGAATTGGGGTGCATCGTTAGTTTCTTGGTGGATATCGACTTCCTCCTCTTCACTGCCATCACTGCGCACCGGCAGGGTTACACAACGCAGGTCTAGGATATGCCGGGGAACATCATTCACCATTACATTGTTCTTTGATTGCGTTCCCGTTACGACCTCCCTCCCTCAGCGAGTGGTACATTTTGCATTGTGGGGCTTTACCCACACCTCCTCGCCCACTTTAACGTTTTGTTTCACGGATGCCGCCACTTATATGCAAAGATGGCTCTATGAGGCACAGTTGGCTCATCTTGTCTGGTTTTCGGTGAGATGTTGTACCAAAACACAGTGCTCCGCTACCTCCCTGACCTCCTTCTTGGTGGTTTCCAGGTAAACCTTTCTTGCCTGGAATAACGTCCTTTCTTGACCAAAGTGGTGCATTTTGTGTAACTTTTTAACTTCCTCTCCTGCACAGCATATTGAGGAAACCTTTCTCTCTTGCAGCCAGGCTTTCTTTACCCATGTCATTGAATCCGCCTTGTTCTTTTCTGATGGGATCAGCACTACAGATACCTTCAACTGGAATTCCGCTATCAAATCTGCAAGTGCTCCAAGCCTGCACTTGATCAGCATGTCTGCAGCATCTCTGGTCCTGATCCATGAAACTACTGTTGCCGAATCGGATTTGATTTCAATCGTTTTCAATACCCACTTCAGGGCCAGATTGATTCCTTTCATAGTGACCTCCAGTTCGGCTACGTTGATATGGGAATAGTCGTTTTTCTTCCTTAACCATGCTGCATCTTCCACAGTTACGCCTCCCATCTCTAATACGACGCCCAATGCCAGGCTGCTGGCATCACACCAAATCACCCCCGCGTCTCCGCCGCTGACGTACCATTCCCTCTTTACTGGGTCTTCTTTTGTCACTCTCACGATGATTTCCTGACCTCCTTCGTCACACGGCCCTCCCAGCCATCAGTGCCCGTTTGTCGTTTAATAAATCTACACGCTATCCTGAGCCAGCCGGTGATTGGATAGTGTCCCACCAGTCTCCTGCAGACCGAGAAGAGTTTTCATTTTGTCAGGTCGGTTCCGATTTCGGACATTGCATTCCCTCGCCTAAAGACAATGCTTCCTTTGCCATCTCAGCATAGTTTCAACCCCAACGCTGCTCCTCCATCCAGGGACTCCGCCGGTTTTGCAATCAATCCATACCTCACGACATGGCCTCTCAACTTCTCTGCTGTCACCTCTACTTCCTCCACGAGAATGTCGTCAATGTACGAACTAGTGACCTTGTCCACTGTACAGTCTTTACTCAGCACCATCTTCAGCACGGCAGACATAATTTTTGGGGCTGAGCTCAGCCCAAAGCCTAACCTCGTCAGGCAATACAACTTCCCCTTGTACCGGACCAATTGATGTTTCCAGAGTTTTTCATCTACATGGATCTGGAGATAAGCCGACTTCAGGTCGACAATCTTAGTGGCCTGCTTCATTCTCCTCCACTTCCTCATCACCTCTTCACATACATCAATCCCCTTTCCAGTGTGGCAGGCTACGTATCTGTTTAATTCTCTGAAATCCAGTACCGGTCTAACTTTATTCTTTGTGGGTTGAACAACCGCCAGTAATAGTAGCACTCCTTTTTCTTCCCCTGTCCACGGTTTCAGAATTCCCTCCTCTATCTACCTCTCCACTTCTTCCTCAAATCCTTTTCTTATTTCTCCTGGCAGTGTTTTCTCGTAGCAGCTTACTTGGTTTCGTAGTTCCTGAGGCCCGGAGATCCATTTCCATTCCACCGTCCACCTCTCACCATCGAACCTCGCCAGGAAATCCTCGTCCTCAATGCAGCAAGCCTCTGGTTTTTGTGTTCTGATATTTCTATCACCTTCCACTCCTGCCATTCCTACTGCGCTGAGGCGTCCAAAAGTTACTTGGCCCCCTCTCAACGTAGAGCCTCCCCCAGTTGGTTGATCGCACTTACACCTAAAACCACATCAACATCACCAACCAGATGATCCAACACCAGGGCTTGTAGTCCAATAGGCACACCTTGCACCAGTACTTCCGCTGTTGTCTCTCTCAGGCATTTCACCTCCCTACCATCCATGGTCTTAATACTCCTGGTTCCGCTCCATGATCTAGCGACATTCTTCATTACCAATGTCGTGGTGCAGCCTGAGTCAACAAGGGCCATGGCTCTCTTCCCATTGACCACTACCGGTAACTGAGGCAAAGCTTCGTTGTGCACCATTTCCACATAGAAGGAGGAACCACTGGCACAATGGCTCCCCTTCACTCGTTTCTCTGGTCCCGTGCAGCAACGCAATAGCATCTAATGTACCCCACTCGTCCACATCGGTAGCAGATGACCCCCGGTCTCGGCTCTTTGCAGTCCTTGAACAGGTGAGGACCCTGGCACCGGAAGCACTTGATGGCAGGCCTCCTCTCCTGTCGCCTCGCTGCCTGTCTCTCGTCATTCAAATGAGGCCTCATGCACTTATTTCCACTCACAGCTGCAGCCACGATTGGGCCCTTAACATTCTTGACTAGGACTCTGGTGTGGACCAAGAGATTGTCCACTTCCATCGTATTGATCTCAGTGATTCTCTGCATGTTCGCGGAGATTTCTTCTGGGAAGCCATTCACTAGGTATAGCTTTACCGTCATCTCCAGACTCCTCCTCACGTAACCAGCCAATCCTGCCAGTCTTCTGATCTCGGCAGCAACGACGTCAACAGACTCGCCTGTCCAACTCAAACTTGCAAGCTTGCCGAGTGCTTCAAATGGACTCTCGGCGAAAGCCAATTTCAGTCTTTGCTCCACTGAGGCAAGGTTTCCCTTATCTTCATCACGCATCTGCTGGTAAATAGTGAGGGCTTCCCCCTCTAAGTAGAGCGGCAGCAGGGTGACCACGTCTTCGATTTTTTGCAACCTTGCACCCATCTTTAATTTTTCCAGCCATTTAATTAGGTCACCCTCCCCAGTGAAGGAACTCAACATCTGAGTTGAGAGTCTCCAGTCAGCCATGTTAACCTGCTTGACTCGCCGAAATAGCTTCTAGCGTTATAATCAGAATTCGGTTCTGGCGTTCGGGAAGGAGTGAGTCACTCTCTCGACAACAGCACGTTTCTGCCCTCTTCTTTTCCAATTGACCACACCTGGCCTCTCGCCACCAATGTCACACCGCACAATCCAAATGTCAGCAATACAAAATTCTTTTCAAGAGAAGATGTTCACGACTCTTTTCTCTTTGCTGCCCCAGGGAATTTTTTCCTGCTTTTATATCCTCCTATCTAGAAAAAAAAGGAAGAGACAGGAAAAAAAATAATAGCTTCTCCCATCATGCTCTGCCTTCCCAAGATGCCCTTCTTGCATACAAATGCGCTGGCCATCCTTTCCTTCTTATTTCCCAAAGGGCGATGCAGATGCCCGGTACGTTTCTTTTTTTTCTTTCTTTTTTTCTTCTTTTCTAACCATATACCCCACAAAATGCTTAAATGCTTAAATGTTTAAATGCTTAAATGTTTAAATGCTAAAATGTTTAAATGCTTAAATGTTTAAATGCTAAAATGCTTAATTGCCTACATTTTTAAATGCTTAAAATACTTAAATGTTTAAATGCTTAAATGCTTAAATGCTTACATTTTTAAATGCTTAAATGCTGTAATGTTTAAATGTTTGAATGCTGAAATGTTTAAACGTTTAAATGCTAAAATTTTTAAATGCTGATGTAAAAATGTTTAAATGTATATATGTTTTAATGTTTAAATGCTTAAATGTCTTCAAGAAAGAAAACGAGGGCGTTGTTACATACGCCGGAAAAGTAAATTCATAATGTGAATTATTCATGGTAAAGGAAATTAAAGAAGACGTATTTAAATGTCTAATTTTTGTTCAGGGGTGAACTGCATAAAGAAATACGTTCGAAACTACTTTAAATTATTGAACAAGATACAGAAATAATGGTATAAAATGTTATAGAAGAATTTTAAAAGTAACTTAATATAAAACGGGACAATATAAGTATAGAAGAAAAATATTCTCAGCTCAAAGAAAATACTGCAAGTCATGTGGTGGAAAAATCATTTTACAAGTGAATGTTATTTCAAAAATAAATCATGTTATGAATGTGGCCGCAAAAAGGCATAAAATGACTGTGTGCAAGAAGGGAAAATACCAGAAGCATAAAAGGATAAACATGATTGGGTCCAAAAATGATCTGAAAAACTTTGGAAAAAGAAAATATATAGACATCAAAATAAATGGCCGAACGGTAAGTTGTCTTTTTGATACAGGAAGTGACATATCATTAATCGAAAAACTGAACGACAAAAACTACAGAACACTGAGAAAATTAGCAGAGGTCTTTCTGGAAATAGGTCAAAATTCAAAGTTGTTTAGTAGTATCAAATACAATTGTAAACGACAATGGTACAATGTTCACTGGACAAGAATTTAAGAACTACTGTGAGTTATTGGCAGTTGAACATGTCACTACACTAACGTACAACCTTAAATTTTGCCGATACCTTCCAAAAGAGAATTGCAAAAGAAGGACAATATCAGCAGCATTCAAAAATTCCTGACAATTTATAGGATAATACCAAATCCACATAATAACGCAAATTTATCACCGAATAAAATTATGTTTGCAAGAAAAATACGTTCAGTGTTCGATAGGATATTACCAAGTAATAAAAAGGAACAAATACGACGGATAATGCAAACTATAAAACTGATAAGTTCGGCGATAAAGTTTGTATTTTTTTTCTTTTAGAAACTATCGGGAAGGAAATTGTTTTTGAGATGACAGTATGATCTCAAAAACAATTGGAAAATGATCTGTATTGTTCTTCCTCCCACTTCATCATCCCATTCTCTTCCTTCGACATTCTTCTTGATATAGCTGCATGCTGCATGTTGGTTTAAGCCGGCAACGAAGTAATGTTCGATCAGCCTACTGCATATAAAAAAAGCTCCTGCTTGTTGAGCTCTTCTTTCATTTGTGGGATCTCATTCTCCCTTTGAAATTTCAGGCCACCCGACGCACTTCATTTCAGCTTTAGCCCAAGGCTGCTCCCCCCCCCTCATCCAATTCTTTCGGTGCCTTGGCAACCAACCCAACCTCTTCAAGGTGACTACCACCTCCTTTGCAGTCACCAAAGTTTCATTCACGAGGATGTCATCGATATACGAACTCACAGCACCATCTCCTTTCCCCATTCTTTTCAAAACCATCCTCATAATGGTTGACATGTTCTTGGATGCCGAGTTCAACCTGAACCTCACCCTCGTAAGGCAGGAGGTTCTGCCTTTATATCTGACCCGTTGGTACTTCCAGAGTGTTTTGGCGATGCAGAGTTGCAAATAGGCAGATTTTAGATTGACTAACGTAGACACACCATTCATTTACCTCCATTTTCTAATGGTCTCACTGCATACATCTACAGCATCATCCCCAGTATGGCACTCAACGTGTTGGTTCAACTCTCGGAAATCAAGAACTACTGTGACCTTCACTTTTGTTGGTTGCATCAATAGCAAGATGCCCGATTTGACGTCATCCATCCATGGCAACAGTATGCCCTCCTCGATCCATCTGTCCACTTCTTGTTCAAAATCCTCTCTTGCTCCTTTGAGCGAATTATCATAGCATGCCACCCTCTTTGTTAGCATTGGTGGTTTATTCTTCCATGTCCACTCCACCATCTACTGATTCTCGTTGAATTTCGCTTGAAAATCCTTATCACTGATTGATATACCTCTCTTTCTCTCCAGCCTGTTTGATCCCTTTGTTGACCTGCTGTGTCACTGCACACCCAACTAGTCCGAACCTTATGCCATCACTGCTGACTGTGGCACCTCCAAGCTGGATATTACGTCCATTCTGACAATCGCTTGGACGTCAGGCACCAGTTGGTCGGCAACAACCTCAATTTCAATCGTGACGGTCCTCCTGCCTTGATACTTCACTCATGACCATACTTCATCCTTCCCTTTCCATTCTCTGGCTTGTGTGCATTCATAGTAGTGGTACAGACAGTGTCAGTCAGGGCTACAACTTCTTGTCTTTCCATCACGGTCTTGAGTGCGCCATTATTCCAAAGTCGGGGCAGCTGTTGGTGCTTCGGCTCCTCTTTGCCAGTTTCCTGGACTCATGTAGTTCACTGCCATGTGATCACTCCAGTCACGCCTGTAGCACACCGTCCTTTCAAAGAACTTCCTTTAGTCTCTCTGCAGGTGCAGGACCCCCACATTTGAAACTTGCAACTTGTGGTCTTGGTCGACCTGCTCACATCCTTCCGTGCTGTTGCGCCATTCCTAGAGACTAAGAGTGTTGAGTGCTCACTAATATTTTCACAGTTGGGAGCAGTTCACTCACCTCCAGAGTCTCGACACCCAGGACTTGCTGCAACCTTTTGGAAATCTCCTCCAGGAACACAGTGAAAAACACCATTTTGACTGCATTACTTGCTGCCTGCCTCCTAATTCCTGCTAGCTCCACTAATCTTTTAAGCTTATTAGCGTACAGATCGACAGCTTCCCCCGTCCACCTCATCTCTTTTAACCTGTTGAACACCTAACGCCTCCTCGGCAAATGCCTGGATCAATCTGACTGATTGCACCAGCGTCATCCTGTTCCTGCTCATTCAGCTCCAAGTATAGCATGTCCCCCTCCAGGAATAATGGTATCACTGTGGCAACATCGCCTATCTTTTAGAGCTTTGCCACTAGGTCCACTTTCTTTAGCCAAGCCGCCATATCGCCTTTGACACTGAATGGCTTTATCATATTGTTCAGGCCGGTGGCCATAAACGAGTTAGCTTGTTCTTCTGGTTTCAACTCGAGAAATATCCTAGCAACGGGCCAACAAATGTGTGGCTCGAAATCCAACAATGTGACTAGCGTCGACAATCATCAAAGATATGCATTCCCGTACTTCTCGACTGGAGCTGCTTTCATATAGCCTGTAATTCCCCTCATTTGCATGTGTGCGGCATGATTTCGTGAGACTTTATGAAACCACCGTTCATAAAACTATGGGCGCCATCTTTGATCTTTCTCTTTCCTGCTCGACCCCGCCCGACGCACACGTGCAGTAAGACTTTTGTTTTCTTTTCTCTTAACTTTAAACAACATGTACAATAAAAGGAAATGTAATATTCTATAAAATACATATAAACCAATTGAGACCTGATACATAGGAACAGTATAAAATAATACAGAATTACCAATGGAAGTGTTATACGACACTTTCTAGATTACCTCCTCCTCCTCCCATTAAGAATAAAGTACTAATGGAGGTAACATTATCTCCAAGAATTGCGGATTCTTGAAAATCTAAAATTACACAACTTCAAATTGTAAGGAGAAGTAAAAGAAAAAGGAAAAGGACCGAATTCTTACATTCAAACTCAAAGAAAACAAGAGTAAAATTCTGAGGAAGAATTTAGTTCGGGGGAAGGTGTTATAATTTAAAAAACCTAGCACCTTCCTTCTACTACTAATAATGGTTGGCTAGTCATAGGAAACGCCAATGAAAAGATAGAAAAAGAAGAGAGTTTGACATACAAACGGGAAGAAGAAAGAAAGAACCCCTACGTGCGTTGTAAGCAAAAGGACCTTCCATACTACCTAAAGACCTATATATATATATATATATATATATATATATATATAGGTGTGTGTGTATGGAAAGGCCACAGGGGAGACAACCAAGCAAAAAACAACCCTAAGCAAAGGTTGGAGACCATCATCATGTCAGGGTTGGTCATGATCGGTCCAGTGGTGTGGGCTGTAGAAGAGTATATATACATAGGCTTTGACGTTAACTTTGAAAAAATGGTGTGCACCTTCCATAGGTGAGGGACCATCATCATATCAGGTCTGGTCAGGATCGGTCCAGAACGCTACTATTATATATATATATATATATATATATATATATATATATATATATATATATATATATATATATATATATCCTTCATTAGACCTTATTCTTGCTTTGTATTATTCGTACAATAATCCTTATTTTGTTAGGCCAATCGTTGTTCGTATAATTACTCCACCTCGCATTCTTATGTTGCTTCTATCGAAATTCACGACAAAACATGTCATCAGAATTAATTATTTAAAAAAGTATATTAGAACTTACAAACATCACATTGTATTGTTACCTCATGTTCTTAAATGACGTCCATTATAGTTGATGCGCTGCTGATAAGTCGAAACCGTCGCATACTTTCGATGATATTTGAAAACGAATTTCTTTTGTTTAATGTTTATTCCCGTTGCCTTGGAGTAGAATCAAGATTTCACTAAAAGCGAATGATTTGTACAAAGTGTGTATATATATTTTGAGACACCATGTGTATAATGAATTATTTTTCAAAATATCTGCAGTTTCATTTTTCGGTTGTGAAAAGCAAACACCGGAAATTTGATGCATGTTCACAATCGCAGCTGCAGGTGAACGGACAAAGTTTCAATTTAAAAGTAGCATGCAGGATATAACCAAGTATTTTCTATGCACATCTTAAACACTCAACACAAATCCCAATTCCTACAGCATATTCCACGGAAATATTTTTCCAAATTTTAAATATTACAAAAATTATTAAATTTGTTTCGAGATTTCTTCATCAAAAACGTTCTCAAAATAGAGAGTAGCAACCATATTCCCTCTCTATAAATTATCTATACACCACTATGCCGGTCAGTTGTTTAGATAAGGAAAATATTTTAGAGCGCAAACACATTTCATGATTCTCGTATATCTATTCTTTAATTCTATCTGCTTAATAATTATACGTTCTGCATAACTAAACTTAGTTTATACAAACACATTCAATGCTCATCATATTTCATTTAATGCTCATCATATTTCATCTAATGCTAATCATATTTCATTTAATTCTCATAATATTTCATTTAATGCTCATCATATTTCATTTAATACTCATCATATTTCATCTAATACTCATCATATTTCATCTAATACTCATCATATTTCATCTAATACTCATCATATTTCATCTAATACTCATCATATTTCATTTAATACTCATCATATTTCATTTAATACTTATCATATTTCATTTAATACTCATCATATTTCATCTAATACTCATCATATTTCATCTAATGCTCATCATATTTCATTTAATGCTCATCATATTTCATTTAATGCTCATCATATTTCATTTAATGCTCAACATATTTCATTTAATGCTCATCATATTTCATCTAATACTCATCATATTTCATTTAATACTCATCATATTTCATTTAATGCTCATCACATTTCATCTAATGCTCATCATATTTCATTTAATGCTCAACATATTTCATTTAATGCTCATCATATTTCATTTAATACTCATCATATTTCATCTAATGCTCATCATATTTCATCTAATGCTCATCATATTTCATTTAATGCTCATCATATTTCATCTAATGCTCATCATATTTTATTTAATACTCATCATATTTCATTTAATACTCATCATATTTCATCTAATGCTCATCATATTTCATTTAATGCTCATCATATTTCATCTAATGCTCATCATATTTCATTTAATGCTCAACATATTTCATCTAATGCTCATCATATTTTATTTAATACTCATCATATTTCATCTAATGCTCATCATATTTCATTTAATGCTCATCATATTTCATTTAATGCTAATCATATTTCATTTAATGCTCATCATATTTCATCTAATGCTCATCATATTTCATTTAATGCTCATCATATTTCATCTAATGCTCATATTTTATTTAATACTCATCATATTTCATATAATGCTCATCATATTTCATTTAATGCTCATCATATTTCATTTAATGCTCATCATATTTCATTTAATGCTCATCATATTTCATTTAATGTTCATCATATTTCATCTAATGCTCATCATATTTCATCTAATACTCATCATATTTCATTTAATACTCATCATATTTCATTTAATGCTCATCATACTTCATTTAATGCTCATCATATTTCATTTAATTCTCATCATATTTCATTTAATGTTCATCATATTTCATCTAATGCTCATCATATTTCATCTAATGCTCATCATATTTCATCTAATACTCATCATATTTCATTTAATACTCATCATATTTCATTTAATGCTCATCATACTTCATTTAATGCTCATCATATTTCATCTAATGCTCATCATATTTTATTTAATACTCATCATATTTCATTTAATACTCATCATATTTCATTTAATGCTCATCATACTTCATTTAATGCTCATCATATTTCATCTAATGCTCATCATATTTCATTTAATGTTCATCATATGTCATCTAATGCTCATCATATTTCATCTAATGCTCATCATATTTCATCTAATACTCATCATATTTCATTTAATACTCATCATATTTCATTTAATGCTCATCATACTTCATTTAATGCTCATCATATTTCATCTAATGCTCATCATATTTCATTTAATGCTCATCATATTTCATTTAATGCTCATCATATTTCATTTAATGCTCATCATACTTCATTTAATGCTCATCATATTTCATCTAATGCTCATCATATTTCATTTAATGCTCATCATATTTCATTTAATGCTCATCATATTTCATTTAATGCTCATCATATTTCATTTAATACTCATCATATTTCATTTAATGCTCATCATACTTCATTTAATGCTCATCATATTTCATCTAATGCTCATCATATTTCATTTAATGCTCATCATATTTCATTTAATGCTCATCATATTTCATTTAATGCTCATCATATTTCATTTAATGCTCATCATATTTCATTTAATGCTCATCATATTTCATTTAATACTCATCATATTTCATTTAATGCTCATCATATTTCATTTAATACTCATCATATTTCATCTAATGCTCATCATATTTCATTTAATGCTCATCATCTTTGATTTAATGCTCATCATATTTCATTTAATGCTCATCATATTTCATTTAATGCTCATCATATTTCATTTAATGCTAATCATATTTCATTTAATGCTCATCATATTTCATTTAATGCTCATCATATTTCATTTAATGCTCATCATATTTCATCTAATGCTCATCATATTTCATTTAATGCTCATCATATTTCATTTAATGCTCATCATACTTCATTTAATGCTCATCATATTTCATCTAATGCTCATCATATTTCATCTAATACTCATCATATTTCATTTAATACTCATCATATTTCATTTAATGCTCATCATACTTCATTTAATGCTCATCATATTTCATCTAATGCTCATCATATTTCATTTAATGCTCATCATATTTCATTTAATACTCATCATATTTCATTTAATGCTCATCATACTTCATTTAATGCTCATCATATTTCATCTAATGCTCATCATATTTCATTTAATGCTCATCATATTTCATTTAATGCTCATCATATTTCATTTAATGCTCATCATACTTCATTTAATGCTCATCATATTTCATCTAATGCTCATCATATTTCATTTAATGCTCATCATATTTCATTTAATGCTCATCATATTTCATTTAATGCTCATCATATTTCATTTAATACTCATCATATTTCATTTAATGCTCATCATACTTCATTTAATGCTGATCATATTTCATCTAATGCTCATCATATTTCATTTAATGCTCATCATATTTCATTTAATGCTCATCATCTTTGATTTAATGCTCATCATATTTCATTTAATGCTCATCATATTTCATTTAATGCTCATCATATTTCATTTAATGCTAATCATATTTCATTTAATGCTCATCAAATTTCATTTAATGCTCATCATATTTCATCTAATGCTCATCATATTTCATTTAATGCTCATCATCTTTGATTTAATGCTCATCATATTTCATTTAATGCTCATCATATTTCATTTAATGCTCATCATATTTCATTTAATGCTCATCATATTTCATTTAATGCTCATCATATTTCATTTAATGCTCATCATATTTCATTTAATGCTCATCATATTTGATTTAATGCTCATCATATTTCATTTAATGCTCATCATATTTCATCTAATGCTCATCATATTTCATTTGATGCTCATCATATTTCATTTAATGCTCATCATATTTCATTTAATGCTCATCATATTTCATTTAATGCTCATCATATTTCATTTAATGATCATCATATTTCATCTAATGCTCATCATATTTCATTTAATGCTCATCATATTTCATCTAATGCTCATCATATTTCATCTAATGCTCATCATATTTCATTTAATGCTCATCATATTTCATTTAATGCTCATCATATTTCATTTAATGCTCATCATATTTCATTTAATGCTCATCATATTTCATCTAATGCTCATCATATTTCATTTAATGCTCATCATATTTCATCTAATGCTCATCATATTTCATTTAATGCTAATCATATTTCATTTAATGCTCATCATATTTCATTTAATGCTCATCATATTTCATTTAATGCTCATCATATTTCATTTGATGCTCATCATATTTCATCTAATGCTCATCATATTTCATTTAATGCTCATCATATTTCATTTAATGCTCATCATATTTCATTTAATGCTCATCATATTTCATCTAATGCTCATCATATTTCATTTAATACTCATCATATTTCATTTAATGCTCATCATATTTCATCTAATGCTCATCATATTTCATTTAATGCTCATCATATTTCATTTAATGCTCATCATATTTCATTTAATGCTCATCATATTTTATTTAATGCTCATCATATTTCATCTAATGCTCATCATATTTCATCTAATGCTCATCATATTTCATATAATACTCATCATATTTCATTTAACAAGTCCACTTCACACGTTCATCTTTTCTATTCATATTTAAAAAATTAATTCAGCTGATAGATTTTCGTACACATTTTAGTTATGCATTGAGCGACGTGTGCTAATTCATAATAAAATTTCATAGAACGAATAACATTAACTTCTTTGAATATATTCTGCATTGAAACCAGCACCAATAAAAACAATAACACAATTATTTAATTAAATAAAAAACTGTTTGTTTCTTCGTTTTATTTTTTCATTGTGCTCTTCCTCGGTTTAGAACGAGTGAACTTGTTTTTTCCTACTTCTTACAAAATATTATCATTATATTTTTAATAAAACCATGTGACTCCTTTCGTTAATATTTTTTATTCATTTAATAAAATAACACATTATTACAACTGCAATTAGAATTTCTTCTTATAAAAACAAACAAATTCTTTTAGACTTTACATGGAATGGTAAACAAATTAATAAAAAAGCAATTTTGCTTGTAAACATTTTATAAACAATTTGCTTTACATATTTATTAAAATAAAACATGCAATTTTATGCAATGTTGATTATAACATTTTTCAGTTAAAATATTGTTGCTTACGATGTAAGTAGTTACGTACGTTCCTATTTATTTACTTAGCATGAAGCCAGAATTAGACATCAGTTTGGCTTTTAATGTGCAAAAAATCCAGCTCCCACAAAGGGATACTTTGGATTTAGACCAAAAATTATTGACTCGGTTTACAAGAATTTCTCCTTTAATAACCGAGAACAGAAAAGATGAAATGTAGTATCAAGACAATTATTTATAGCAAACATTTATCAAAATACAATTTTCATTTCATAACAATTAGGCACGATGTTATCAAAGAGTGTGAGTAGGGACGTCGTTGGTCATACTCCCCCCCCTCTGGGAAATGCTGGGAGAGGGATCCTGCTAATTTAAAATATAGCGTTGTTTTTGCAAACGTCTGACACACCAGCATCTTATTCTGCCGAACGATTTTGTTTCCCCCCATCATGGTTTATACAGCACTAAAATGTCTTTGGCTTCAGTTTATTTGAAAAAAAAATATATTCCGGTTAGGAAGCTCGTTATGATGACGACAGTAAAACAAAATTTTTAGACATTCATTTGTTGCAAGTTGGACAAAGACTAAAGTTTATTCGTACCGAATATGGCTGCATTGCAGAAAAGATTATGAGTGTCGTTTATTTTTATTTTCTAAATAGAAACCGACTTTAAAAAAAACAAAAACAAATATACTATATTAAAAAATTGTTCTTCAAAATTACTGGATTCAGCATTAAATAACCTGAAAAGGGTTGATATGCCGTAAAACAAAAACATCCAACCAACAACCTTCTTCCTTGTTATGACGTCACCTCGCACACGGTTTGGTCATTTGCATACAGCTGCCTTATGTGCGTCCACGCTTTGTTATCATAGCGATCTAAAATAGAATAAATCTGTCATTAATGCTGTAGTAAGATTGTCATGTGATTCAAATGAATACTGAAAAGAAATAGTTATAATAGCTACTCTCTTTCTTTTTCGGCTTCATTTGAAATCTCCTTCTTTGTGATTTCCAAAACCGAGTAATTTTTCACAGGAATATGTTAACTGAAACTATTTTCAACCAATGAACATCATTTCAAACCCCTAAAGTAAAGTAACAAGTCCATATGAAAGCAATTTAAGGCACATTTAGAAACTTCTGTAAGACCTGAGCAATAAAATTAGTTTTCTGTAGATTTTACCAGCCGGTCGAACAAGACTTCAAAAACGTATTTTCTACACCTTCCCCTATCGGCACGGCACGGGGAGGCAAAGTGAAAAGGACCCAGCGATTCACGTACCAACCTTCTTCATCTCACACACATATTCTTACACACTAGCAACAGTCAAACGCACAGAAACAAAATACTACTCATAGCCATAGACGAACTATTAAGAACAAGGTAAACCAACGCACACACACACAATACCTATTTATTTGCAACATTGACTTTGTGCTAAACTGGCAATCTTTACAATTCTTTGGATTCCATTGAAAAATACCACTTTCTGAGTGAAATTTTGCACAATGTATTATTACTTTCAGAGGGAAAATAAAACAATATCAGAGACAACAACTACGAAAATATGCAAATGGTTATGTGCTGCAAAGCTATTATCCTCATTTAGAGGATTAACTTGAAAAGCTGCCATGTTATATCAAATTGAAAATCCGCACTTGGCTTTTCAACAGGTGGATTCGTATATTGAGAAATATTTTATTCTGCAGGTTTGATTATAAATGAAGACTTAGAAACTAAAGACATAACAACAGGATTTGATATTGTTTACTGTAATGTATTCATGTGATCCATGTGTATGGCAACTTTATGTTGACATGTACGTACAGTGGGATCCCTGTTGGAGCTTCATTGAGAGAACTCAGGTCAGCATATTCTCATTCCAGGCAAGACTTATACGTGCATCGACATAATCATAGCTAGTATTATCACGTGACATATTATTATTTATTTGCTACAAGTTTACACATGTCATTCTCAGTGATTGAACATTGATAATTGTTGTGGGGTACAAATCACCCCTATTTGAAAACTAAGTGGAATAAACCAGTTCTATGGATACCACTGGTTTCTGAGACTAATTAGAGACATTCAAACCATGTTTAACCGCATGCTACGAACACGTTCCTCTCATACCACTTTAGTGGCTCCTGTATTCTTTATGATAAATACATATTATATTTTTATACACTTTACACTACTTGCGGTTTCTTTCATTTGCGACTCCTAGCATGGGTCTACAACAATAATAACAACTGGTCTTTTTTGTAGTGGCAACAAATCCCCTTCAAATTTCTAGTATTTTGCGCCTCTTCTGGTTAATGTGCTTTCACCTAGGTCTTTCCATCTCCTTTGACCTTTTATAACTATTTTATGTGACACTCATGAAAGCTGGTGTCACCATATATGTGTGTCAGTTTTATTTGGGAGTGAGATGCGGGTGTTAGTTTATGAAATTTTTGACAGTTTCAATTCTCTTGGATGCATACGATTTTCTTTTTATAGTTTTTATTCCATTTCTAATTACCTGCGACTCGTTAAGATTTCGGCTGTTTTCATCATTGTTGTTGTACATGGTATGGTTTAAATTTTCCCTTTGATTCCAATTTCTTTTTGCTTGAATGAGTTTATTTCATTTTTTAATACTGTTGCCATTTTTCTGCATATTCAAAATGTAGATGTTTGCATAATTCTGAATCGACGACTTTCCTACTCAGTAGTGTCTGCTTTTTAAATTTTTTTTAGACTAGTTTGCTATATTCATTTATACGATTTACCGTATTGTCCCTTTGTCCACAGAGTTTACATTTATTGTTTTACTGAGTTTTATCTATTTCTTCTTCTTCTTCTTCTTCTTCTTCTTCTTCTTCTTCTTCTTATTATTATTATTATTATTATTATTATTATTATTATTATTATTATTATTCTTATTATTATGAATTTTTTCTACCTCCCCATATGTAATCTTCTTACAAGCATACTGTGTGTGCAATGACTTTTGCTACAATTACTTGAGTGTGTTTTTGTTATTTGTTATCAGATGTGATTAACCTTGATGTGACTAGTTCAATCAACAATTTCAAAAATGTCAATTAATGCAAGACTAATTAATCTAAATGGCAGCACATAATATTATTAGCTTAGAAAATGGAACTGATGAACTTGGTTGATTGACTTTGCATTCGTATCCTTGTAAAGCTGAGTATTATCTTATATACTAGCTTTTACGTTTTTACATTTTAACGATGTGCGTGTTCGAATATATCTTTATCAAACATGAGTCATTTTGCGTGTTATGTTATTTGGGATAAATCACGAATGTGGAAGAAATAATAATAATGAAAAAACAACAACAAAAAAGTTTCATTCACATACACATTTATTCTCACATAAACGACATTATCGAAAACAAAAGGAGAAAAAAAGGAGATGAAAGAATGGCGACAACAATTTTAACAAAATAGATTTTATTCCTTTCATTAGTGGATATTAATATTTATTTTGGAGTTTCTTCTAGTTGGGCCGTCCACACGGCTGGTAAACTTTTTTATAATCTGAGAATTTGCTGTCCGTCGCGTTAAATTAGAGTGCATCTGCTCATCCAAGTATTAGTTGAAATGTATTTGTGCAAATGGATTTGACATGATGTCGGATATGTTTTAAAAAGGTTATGGGGGTCGACTTACAATTGAGTGAGTAGCGATTGCCAATCTCTATTAATTTTTTTTATGGGAGCTTGCATCGAAAAGATGTATTTAAAAAATACTCTACGAAAACAATAAGTAAACCATGCGTTTATGAAATAAGTAATTAGAATCTCTACCTTCTTTCGCTCCCTTTACTTGTGACTTTTGCCGTTTTCGATTGCATATTGAGTTGTAATGTGAATAAATAATTCACCTTTTAATATCCTGTGTTGAATTAATTGCAAAATCTATATAATAGCTTGCTCCTCTCTTTTTTTTTTTTTTTTTTTTTTTACATAGGCATCACCACATTATCAAGGCCAAGAGGCCACTCAAGGATAAGGGTTAAAGAGTGTACAGTAGAAATTGGACATTATAGTAATAATTAGTAATGAAAATTTGGTAAAGTTGATAACTTATATGGAACGGCTCATCAAGAACTTATTTACGTTAGACTTGAAGACAACCATATTGTAGTCAGCCGGAAAGCAGGAAAACGGAAGACAATTCCACAGGCGTGCAGTTCTAAGAAAAAAGCTTTGTTCATGGAATCTACGTTTAGGTTTAGGCACAGATAAAGAGTGGGGGGAATTATTGATAGTGTTTACAGCTAGACGAGTGTTTCTTGTGAAAGTTTGGCGAGGGGGGGACCATAGATTGAAGCTCATTCGAACACTTTCCATGAAAATAACGATACATCAGAGACAAACTCGCAACATCTCTTCTGTGAGATAAAGGTTGTAAGGAAGAGAAAAGGACATCTCCTACGAGGCTACGAAGTCTATTTTGAACTCTATCAAGGCAGGCCAAGTCCTTTCTAGCAGCTCCTGCCCATATGTGGCAACAGTATTCCATCCTTGGACGTACCTGGCTCTTATATAGATAGAGAATAGCATCAGCAGTGAGATATCTACCGGATCGATAGAAAGATCCCACCATTTTTCCAGCGGCCTTGGCAACAGATTTGATGTACGTGTTCCATTTAAGATCAGGAGTAATGGTCAAGCCAAGAAGTTTGTCAAAACTTGAGGCCTCCTGAAGACGAGAGCCATTCATTTCAATTGATGTCAGATGTGGATCAGAATGTTGATGATGTAAAGAGAGAAGCTTGGTTTTAGATGCATTAAAAGTAACCAGCCATTCTTGATGTTGCCTCGTTTTTGATTAATAATAATAATAATAATAATAATAATAATAATAATAATACAAAATCATTGTTGCAATGGTGTGAAACAGGAACTTGTAGTTATTTTGACGTGCAGCAGTTATTCACCTAAGAAAGAAGTAGGCAAAACTTTATGTAAAAAGGGAACGTTTGAAAGAAACAGGGCAAAAAATGAACATTGTCTTCCAAGTAATGCAATAAATTAAGGAAGGGGTAAATTAAAGATTGTCTCAAACAATGTGATTTTATTTGTATTGAACTATGTAGTACAATACTAACTTATTAATTTATCTAATTTAAGTAAGCTCTATATTTAAAATACAATAGACACTATTTTCATAGAAAATGTTAATAAACTCATGTTTGTCGTGTGTTATTAGTTTTTTTTTCTATCCCAAAATCTTATTCTTGTGCTATCTAGAAACATTTGTTGAATAAATATATTCCTCATTCCGTGGTACTTCCACGGATCCTGCTCATTATAAATAATGTGAAAAGTATGCCACAGCCTTTCATGCAGCTAATGGCACAACTCAGTCTTTGAAGGATAGCAGCATGCACTCACTATTCATATGGCTGTAAGATGACAATGTGCAATTTTGAGTTGATTGAAACATTAGTTTATGACCTTTTGTAAATAAATTATTACACAGGGGATCAACTCCAAGACAATCTAGGCTAACACATACAGTAATTTGAAGATGTTTTTCAATATTTTCAGAACTCACATTACGTTTGACTTTACTAAAATCTTATCAAAGCCAAAAGCTATTCGAGGATAAGATCTAATGAAATTGTTAGTTGAATGAAGATTATGAGAAAAATAAAAATGAAAAAATAAATAAAATTTTATCACCTATGGGGACAGTTTATGCTAAGAATTTGTTGGCATTAGATTTGAAGATGACGAAGTTGTAGTCTGTTGAGAAGCAATATCGTGGTAGGTTCATAGAGTGAATTTCTGAAAAGAAACTCTACTTATGGCTATTTCATTTGATATTAGTTCTAAGAAGGAAGAAAGGGAATTTCTTTGAAGCTATTGTAGAATACGGGTGTTTGCTGTCAATGTCTTACAGGAAAGAACCAGTGATTGAAGCTCAGTCGAGCATTTTCCATAGAAATAATGATAGAGTAAAGAAAGACTCGTAGTGTCTCTTCTGTCCATTGCCATATTAAATTAAAGCCGATTGTTTGTAAATTTGATTTATAAGTTTTAGAATTGAGATTTGATATAAGACCTTCCCCAATTCGCAGTTGTAGTTTCTGGTGATGGCAAAATTAGATTTACCACAAAACTGTATAACGCGTCGAAGGAACTTTTGGCAAATGCTTGTTTGATATGAACACATGTAGCCGTTTATAGTGTGCATGAATGTGTTGATCAGTCGATCGGGTTACAAGTATGTTGTTGCAGCATCCCATAACGGGTTCAATCTTTATGTTCCGCATTCTGTCCATATCCTTTAGTTCTATATATTCTGCTATATGATTTTGCGTGGAACAACAAGACGTTTGGATCATGACCACTCTTTAGGATATTCTTGAGTATCTGTGCAACATGAAATTTGGTACAAAATTATAATACTGCCCCCTCCCCACACTCTGTAATAATGATTGTAATCTTTGCTAAAAATAGTCTCCTTTATGTTTGGAGGTTTGGTGCGAGGTGTCTATTTCCTCAGGTGCTTCTTTAGTTCTGTTTGATGCAACGAGACCGATTTCTTTTAAGAACTAAACTACTCCCTCTTCAAGTACAATGTCGACATAGTCTGACTCTCAGAAGTAAGACTTCCTCATACAGGCTGTCCTAAAATCAAAGTCCCTCAAACTGACGCTTCATATCTACCACAGTGGTTCGACCAATAACTCTCATTTTTATGGAGTTGCCTTCGTTCTTAATGATCAAACCTGTCTGCACATCCCTCGGCTAACATTCACATTTGCAGTGACTTCAATGTCCATAATGTGGAATGGCTGACCCACTCAAATAAGACAGATGATGAGGTGAGGTTCTGTCATGATTTTGCCATTGCCTATGACCTCACTCAGATTGCATCGCTCCTTGTCTGGGAACCAATCGATCCCCATCTGGCCCATATTCACGTAAAAGATTTGGTTATCACCGTCAGTGTCATAAGAGTAGTGGTTGATGGGCAAAAATCAGAGGCCTGCAATATTAATGCTAGAGTCCCTCAGGGGTCCATCCTGGGCCCAACTCTCTTCCTGATCTACATCAATGATCTCCCAAAACACATATTTAAATCATTCATTGACATCTATGCTGATGACACGACCATCTATGGCAACATATCAAAGGCAACATATCAAAGGCCGTAAATGACAAAGTTCTCTCTGATTCTCTCTCCTCTGATCTCGAGCGCGTGGTTGGTTACCTTTAATGCATCTAAAACCAAGCTTCTATCTTTATATCATCAACACTCTGATCCCTATCTGGCATCAATTGAAATGGATGGCTCTCGTCTAGATGAGGCCCCATGTTTTGACAAGCTTCTGGATTTGACTTTTACTCCTGATCTGAAATGGAACTCGTACATCAAGTCTGTTGCCAAGGTCGCTGGAAAGATGGTGGGATCCTTCTACCGCTCCAGAAGATATCTCACTACTGATGCAATTCTCTATCTATATAAAAGTGCGTCCAAGGATGGAATACTGGTGCCACATCTGGTCAGGAGCTGCTAAAATCAGCCTATCCTGCCTTGACAGAGTACAAAATAGATTTCGTGGTTTAGTGGGGGGGGTGCCCTTTTCTCTTCCCTGCAACCTCCCTCCCACAGAAGAGATGTTGCGAGCCTAACTTTGTTTTATCGTTATTTCCATGGCAAGTGCTCGTCTGAGCTCCAGTCTTTGGTCCCCCTAGCCCATCTTTCACGATAAACACCCGTCTAGCTTAAACCATTGTCATTAATTACCCCCACTCTTTATCTGTGCCTAAATCAAAACGTAGATTCCATGAAAAAAGCTTCTTTCTTAGAACTGCACGCCTGTGGAACTCTCTACCACTTGCCTGTTTCCCCCCTGACTTCAACATGGATGTCTTCAAGTCCAACATAGACAAATTCCTGATTAACCGCCCCCTTAAGTAATGACGCTTTCTCAAATCTCCAATACTAATGAATACTGCAACACTATCCCATTGATTATTGTGCACAAAATAACCCTTATCCCCGAGTGGCTCTAGGCCTTGATAAGTGGTGACTTCCATGTAAAAAAAAAGAAGTCCTGCTTCATGTGATTCAGTTGCATGCTATTATGTTGTCCTTCGTTGCACCTCAAAATGACAAAAACTTTGTTAAATTAATGAAAATTGTACGAAATATAAATGTTTATTTTTCTATAAGCTTGATGTACACATTTACCGTTTTAGTCACACGGTTTGAGGGGGGGGGTGCAGTGAATATGCAAGCTGTACAATCATCCATAGGAAAGAATGAACAATGGCCAGTGAATTGCAATTGTATAAGTTCATAAAGCAATATTCTATAACAAAATCTATTGAAAGTCGTCAACAATAAAACGACATTTATTTGCAAAAGAACAAAAGTTACAAGGGATTCTCAAGGTCATCCTAGTTTTATGGCCGACTTCAAATGTTGTTTTGCTATTTGTTACTCTTAAAACAACAACGAGCAATAAACGCGAATATGATTTGATCTTACAGAAGAACCCCGGGGGTACGGTGCCCCTAGGATACGGGTTTTTTTTTTCAGGTTACAATGTGGAATACAATGTTTTTCCGGTCCCTGGTTACAATATTTGCCCCGCCTTACGGTGTTATCTATAATTTTATTTGATTATGTACATGTGTTTTATATACTGTTACTTATACTTTTGTTACTAATTTTTAATGCCCTATCCCAGGGTTCTACTGCAATCAAATTGAAAAAAAAAACAAACAAAACAAACAAAAAAAAACTATAAAACTTCCAAATTAAAACAATCCGATATTAATGAAACATTTCAGCATTTATTAATTAAAGTGTTTATAAAATAATTTTATTCATAATTAACAAATGAATGGAATTATTTATAAACACAAACGGATTTTTTAGTTCATTGTATTTACTCCTTTCATATCGACGACGAAATACATCTTATGATTATATCCTTAGTTGAAACTCAGTGATCACCTTTACAAATAAATAACACAAGTGCACATGAAAAATAATTTAAGGGCAACTCCCGGTGGGAAATGATATTAAAATCGGAAATTTGAGTACGTTTAAAAAGCTATGAATGTTTTTCTATTAGAGTTTTTATGTTTTTAACATTAACACTAAATTGATATAACCACTGATATAACCACTGATATAACCACTGATAGGATTCACATATTTTAGAGTAGATAATTAAATCTGTTTCCAGTGCATTATTTTAAAAATAATTCCAATCTAATTTATCGATTTCCGTATTTCATGCGATCAATATTTCATTTTGGAATAAAAATGTATTGTTAAGCACTTCAAAAGAGTTAAAAATGCAAGTATTTTTTATTCTTATCAATTTTTAAGGTTTTAATATATTTTCTTTTTTTCCCTTTTCCTATGCGTTAATCCCGAGCTACGAAGAGGGGGCGGGGTCCGCAATGATGGCCTTTTGTCTCCACTTGACACGATCACAGGCTTGGTCCGGATCAAGACCTGTTTCACAGATTTCTTTGTGCAGATTGTTTGCTCATCTCATAATCGGCCTACCACACAATTTTAATGTTATTTTATGAGCTAAAGTATTGATGAACATAAGCATCTTCATTCAAAACTCATTACCGATTCTTATGTCCCCTAAATCGAAATACATTCTAATCCCATTTTCATAAGCTAATCACGGCCCAGTATAATGCTTCTGTTGAAATTCTTCACGACAAAGAATTCATGAAGTGTGGACTGATTCCATATTCGCACCCTCAATAGGGAGAGGGTTTTCACAATTAATAGGGACCCATTAACAGTTCTTAAATTTACACTTTTCTTTTGTAGTTCAGATTCTTATCAAAGCGATTCATAAATGCTCTTATTTATCACTGATACTTCTGCTCTCATGTCCCCCAGAATTCTACCCTCTATCCTAATAGAAACGGAATTTGGTACGCCCATATAACTGACTATGTGCGTTAGTACCCTCTCCTTCCATTCGTTGAGCGTCGCACAAACTGTGCGTTGCCGTTTCCCTGGATACGTTGTCTACGGAATCTCTGTATGTGACTTTCTTCGCTAAAATAACAACACGTAATAACTTTTACGTTTTCCGAATTTTATCTATTGACCTCCATCTTTTTATTCCGTTTTATTCCTTTTCGCCTCGTATTCCAAGGCTGCAACTTGAATCCGCCGCCTAGTGTGACAAACCTCCATGGGATCGTTTTCATATTCTTGGTTTGGATTAAGCTGGATCTTCCATTTTACTCTGATGTCTTTCTAATAGGCTACCTGCAGATTTTACATCCCTTATCATCGCCATTTTAATCTCTCGATCTCTGATGCCTTCTATAAAAATCCCAGGTCTTGTTTGCTAAGTATTTTATTCCCCGTATTCTATTCGTCCCTAACAAACTGCATGTTAAACTGTGAGGTCAGACCCTGAATGAAATCGGTAAAAATGCGCTCCATTGCAAATTTAACATACTATTTTAAATAGTATGCAAACAATCGAAAGAAGAAAACAAATCTCAAAATAGAACCGAAACAATGAAAAAAAATTTACGAAATTTAAGTAAGTTTTTATTTATATGCATACATAAATACCTACGTATATTTGTATTATCATTTTCAAGAACAGAAACACACAAGGTAAAATCGAAAGTCACCTACTTTCTTTTTTCTTTCTTTTTTTCAATTTTTCAATGAACTCTTTTGCTTTCACGTTTTTTTTTGTGTGCTCAAGTTTTTTTATTTTGTCAGAGTAAATGGCCAACGGCACCAAACTGAGTTCGTTGCATAACGAGTGTGTCTCTTATAATCTATATAAATATAAAACTCAGATCAATTTGTTTGCTTAGGCGTCCATCCTTTTTGTGACTTCCAGTTTCAAAAAAGTCCGAAGTCCAATATTAAAAGCCACTGCTGCTATTCAAAGAATACACAAGGTCAACAACATTTTTTAAAACTTATTTTAACGTATTTTCTTTACAAACAAATATAATTTCTCTCCATTGAGTAAAAAAAACTTATTTTAACGTATTTTCTTTACAAACAAATATAATTTCTCTCCATTGAGTAAGAAAAACTTATTTTAACGTATTTTCTTTACAAACAAATATAATTTAACTCCATTGAGTAAAAAAAACTTATTTTAACGTATTTTCTTTACAAACAAATATAATTTAGCTCCATTGAGTAAGAAAAACTTATTTTAACGTATTTTCTTTACAAACAAATATAATTTAACTCCATTGAGTAAGAAAAACTTATTTTAACGTATTTTCTTTACAAATAAATATAATTTAGCTCCATTGAGTAACAAAAAAAAACGATTTAAATATAAATATACAATATACAACTATAATCATATAACCATGTTTACTGCTTTTAGTAGCGCTCCTGTGTATTCTGACGATTATTTTCAGATCTTACTTAAAAAAATATTTTCTCTTCAAGGAGGGGGGAAGGTAGAAACTTGGTTTTGGCAGTGCTTAATTTTAATTAGTGCTTGCAGTAGTGCTCTAGCTTCTTGAGTTTTATTTTTTCACTCATCACTTGAAAAATGTTTTCTCAAGACAATATAATCTCAAAATCACTTTTTATTTTTAACATTTTTTATCTTACTCTTTAAGAGCTAACGGGTAGACCAAATAAAAATAATGACGGAGAGGGTGTAGCAGACCGAACTTTTCTAAAAGTGCAGAATCGCAGAAAATAGAAAACAAAGCAGTGATAATAATTGGGAGGGGGTCTGAAGGAGCCAACGTCAAATCGGGACTGTAAATCAGGTCAGAATATATATATATATATATATATATATATATATATATATATATATATATATATATGTTAAACTGAACCCCCTTCCAAATCTTTAAATATTGATTTTTTCATCTTTGTTATAATCTGGTAGTTCTGTCCAATAATTCACAGAAATATTTGAAAAAAACAAAAACAAAAAACAAACAAAAAAAAAAACGAAAAAAAAAAACAGTTGCAAGGGGGTGCTGATTGTTCAGGTGTACCTATATATTTAAAAAATATATTTTCTTTAACCAAGTTGTGCGTGATTAAAACTAGAACTTGATTAAAAAAAACTGTTTTCCGTGTCCAAAATTAGTTATTTATGATTATTTTATTTGTATTTTTCATTGCAAGAAGGAATTGTTTTCAAACAAACAAAGAACAAAAAACAAAGCAAATATATTTTTCTAGTGAAAAAACTACTTGATCAATTCACATATCAAAAAAATATTTGTTTTTTTTTACGACAAACCCAGTGTAGTTTACCTCCTAAAAAGAAATCAGAATTCACTTTTTTTGGCTAATACGTTTCCACGGCCTTTATAGATAACATGAAGGAAGGATTTTTTTTTAATAATTAAAATTTAACATTTTAGCGTGGATGATCACTTTCCTATATAGATTAAACGCAAAATGAGACCACACTTCTTGGCGATGTAGCGAGACATGTAATCGTTAGCATTTTTTAAAGTTTGGCGACGGGGTGGGGGCAGAATAAGGGAAATGAGGTGGAGAGTGAGCTCATATAAGTTCCAAACATTTTAAAAATACGTAGAAAAACTTCAAAACCTGTGCAAGGGGGATTTGTTATTTTTTTCAAGATAAAATCAGGGAAATATTCATCAATAATGCTTATCCTGTGTACCTTATTGATGACTGTATTTTCAAAAAGGTTGCGGATTTTAAATCCCCTAAAAAGTTTGGACCTTTGAAATGCCCGGTTTATTTCAAATTACCGTGGATTGGGGAAAAGAGTAACATACTTTCCAAACAGATTCGCAGAAGTATTTACGACTGCTTTTATTCTGTGTCCTTGCGTTTGGTATATACTACGAGACCTGCTGTTCCGTCTTTTCGCAAGGATAGTTTGCCTTACATCCAAAATAGCAATATTGTATATCAATTCAAATGCCAGTGCGATGCTGGTTATGTTGGCCGAACATCCTTGCATCTTTAGACTCGTATAAACCAGCATGTTCCATCGAAGATCAGAGAAGGGAGGAGGGGTGTGGTGGTCTCCCTCCTTCTGCAGCCTTGGACTCTGCTATTGGCCAGCATTTGGTTGACAACCCCTGCTGTGCCGATAGATATAAAATAGAATGGTTCGAGGTGCTACATAGAGCAGACTTCAGAAATAATTTAAAGATTTTGGAGTCTGTCTCTATTGCGGTGCGTCAGCCTTCTTTGTGCCGGCAAAAGGAAACATCAAACGCATTGTTTCTCTTTGGAGAACTTTGAATTTTTTCCCCGTTTTTTTTTTTCTTCCCTCGTTGTGCCAATATTTTAATCGTTTTTAAACGTTAATAAATTTATTTCGATTTTCTCCTGATGAGATGATAGCCGAAAGAGCTTTTGAGAAACTTCCGCCTATTTTATTCAAAACTGTATATAAATTCTGTACCCCCAAACACACACACACACACACGCACACACACAGACACACACAGACACACACACACACACACACACACACACACACACACACACACACACACTTATTTTTATACTTATTTTTATACTTACTTTTATAAATCGGTTTTATAAATCGCCTCTATTTTCTTTCCCCTGTATTTTAATAAAATCACTCGCGCGTCCGAAATATACTGTGTTTATCAAATAAATGACAAATTCATTTGTCTAATGTGTGGCGGGCGGCGGAGAGACATGGGAAGGTGGCGACGACAAACCGATTCGTATCCTGCGTCTCTAATCTCCGAGTCTGACCGACTGACCCAAAACCATTTGTTTTTATTACGATAAGTCTGAATCTATTGTTTCTTTGTTTAGCATTTGGCGCCTCGTCTACGTGGCAGATCAGAATCTGGGTTGCGTTCTCTCACTTGGTCTTTTTTCGGGAACCTGACATCGTCCAGGAGTTATGTTATTTCAATTCTCATCCTTGTTTATTTCGACATATAGCCGGTCCCATTGTTTAAGTCATACTTTTACAATAGCTAATACAATATTTTGGATTCATTTTATTTGGCTGCCTGTTTGAATACAGAAAAGAGTATGTGTTGGATGCAAACAATTAAGCATGTACAAGAAAGGTCAAGCGGTTAACGTCACATCCAACTAAATATTATATCCGTTTCGCACAAATTCTAGCTGATACAAAAAGAGGCAAATGTTTGAACGTTCATCACCTTTTGTCAAAAATATTTCCTGTTTATAACATAACATCAGATGTATTTGAGAAAATTATGTTTTAATCATGTTATGTTAGCAAATGTAACCAGCAATTTTTAGCTCATGGACTGATTTTGATTTGCGTTTATAAATAGAGATGTCCTTTTGTTTGGCTTTTGTGTAGAAAACATTTTTAATGTGAATTCATTTACTATTTTTAGATGAGTCTCTACACGATGCGAATGATTCTGGATTCTTGTAAAGGCTTTCATATTGCCTGCGCGTACGCCATTATTGTAGCTTCAGGTAAGATGTTTTGCATTTGTCTTATTGCTACCTGTATTTGCTAACGATTGCTTTCCAAAGTTTATACTTGAACTAATTGAAACAAAAAGTTAAATCATAAACATTTCATTCATAAGTTTGTTTTAAAAATAAGACAAAAACATTCATATTTGTTCGTATATACATATATTAACATTTTGAGCATTTTTATACAAATTAATTCATCTTTACCAAGAAATAGAAAAAGATTAAATTAATTCGCCTGAGCAATGAAGTAAGTGTAACTTACATTTTTTCATTGAATTTAAAAATAAAAAAATATGTCATCACCCACAGTAAATCACCTTTTGCTATGTGACGTCGATAACGGAAGAGAAAGACATCGATCACTTTTTCCTTTTTCTGAACTCTGCTCATGCCTCGTATGTCTTTCTTTGAAGTTAGTTTTATGTAAATTACCTCCCTAGAAAAAATAGTTTTATGTAAATTACATCCCTAGAAAAAATAGTTTTATGTAAATTACCTCCCTAGAAAAAATAGTTTTATGTAAATTACATCCCTAGAAAAAATAGTTTTATGTAAATTACATCCCTAGAAAAATAGTTTTATGCAAATTACCTCCCTAGAAAAAATAATTTTATGCAAATTACCTCCATAGAAAAAATAGTTTTATGTAAATTACATCCCTAGAAAAAATAGTTTTATGTAAATTACATCCCTAGAAAAATAGTTTTATGTAAATTACCTCCCTAGAAAAAATAATTTTATGCAAATTACATCCCTAGAAAAAATAGTTTTATGTAAATTACCTCCATAGAAAAAATAATATTTAACAAAATCTATCTTTTTTTATCAAATCACTTTCAATAAATTACTGTTCATAGTGCCAAACCTATTTCATATATTAGGTTGAGAAGAAAGTTCTTGCGGAATTATGAATTTTGATTTCAAATGATGCATTTTCAAAAAAGTTTTCGTTTTAATACCTTTACTTTATATATCATTTTAAAGAGCGTTTTTCACTATATAAGCGTCTAAAATACAATAAAAAACAATTATGCCTTGTTTTCAGAACGTTGAATACAAAAAAGGAAAATTCGCACAATTTTCTTATTTTAATTCAAGGCCTGCTGAAACAGCTTGCGATATCAATAGAACGTTTGGCCCAAGAACCACTACTGAATCTATAGCACAATCGTCGTCTGAGAAATTTTGTGGCAGCGACGGGAGTCGAAGATGATGAGTGTAGTGGTTGGCCATCGCATGTTGACACCGATCAATTAAGAGTCTTAGTCGCAGCTAATCTACGCAGAACTGTTCGAGAATCTGCTTTTGAATTAGACCGAAAGACGATTTCCAACTACTTGAGGGAGATTGGAAAGACAAAACAATTTGATAAATGGGTGCTTCACGAATTGAACGACAACTGAAAGAAACGCCATTATGAAGTGTCATCTTCTTTTAAACAAGAACGACTCGTTTCTCGACCGGGTTGTGATAAAAAAATGGGTTCTTTGCGACAAACGGTGACGCTCAGCTCAGTGGGTAAAAACTAACACGACACTTCCCAAAGCCAGAGTTGCACCAAAAAAACGTAATGTAAACTGTTAGGTGGTTTGCGACCTGTCTCATCCGTTAAAGTTTTATTTTAATACAGATGAAACTATCACAGCAGAGAAGTACTGTCAACAAATGGACGAAATGCATAAGAGACTTCAACAATAACACCCAGCAACAGAAAAGGACAAATTCTCCTCCACGACAATGGTTACTAAGCCAATCCTGCACAAGTTGAACGAATTGGGCTACGAAACTTTGCCTTATCCGCCAGACTCTCCAGACCTCTCACCTACCGACTACCACTTTTTAGGCACCTCGACAACTGTCTGTGTGAGAAATGCTTCAAAAACCTAAATGATATCGAAAATGGTTATAGTGACTTCATCGTCACCAGAACGCAAGATTTTTACATTATTTGCATAAATACATTTGTTTTGTGTTGGCAAACCTGTGTTAATTCTGATTGTGCTTATTTCGATCAATAAATTTTGCTTGAACCAAGATATGTGTTCATCTGAATTTAAAAGTTAAAGAACGCAAGAATTTTCTTGTCAACTTGATATATGGACATAATAGGACGATAAAATTACAAATGAATAACGCCAAGCAATAATTTATTATGCTTTGTTTTATGCAAATTCAAAGTTATTCAAAGTACCAAAAGTAATGCCTCCTATGTTTTTTATTCCACCCGAATGCATCAGATAAGATTGCAAATTACATTGTTATGATGACTGAACTAATGTATTCATGACCTGAAAGTTTCATCTCTCTGTTGCAGATATTGACGATATGAGACTATAAGAAAGAAACCCTTGTCACGAACGTACGTCAGAAGCGGAGATGCGTCATTGAATTCCTGGCAAAAGTGCAATGAGAATGGTGGTGACAATGTAGAAAAAAAAATTCTGGAGCACAAAATGGCACTTGTTTTAATAGTACCATTCTCGTTTTCGTAGCTCTTCAACTTTTTGAGTTAAAAATAGGAGACTTTACTTTTGGAACAATTCTTGCGTACAGTATTTTTCAAACATTATGCTGTATTTAAATAAAAGCAAGTCGTTTTGATATATGAAACCCGTTCGCATTTATTATCATTTATTATTTATTATTTATATCTTTCGCATTTATTATTAGATAAAATAGAACTACATCTTGTACTCACTTTATTACTTTTGTTTGTCCAAACAAAATATATTGCCATTGAAGCATAAGGGGCTACTGTGATAAGGACTAGATTTGTAGGGGCAATTCCATATGCCATATATAGGGGGCCACTATACATGCTATAGCAAGATAGAAAAGTATTTGTTTAAATTACATTTAAATGTTTGCATATTGTTACGATCGGGAAGAGCAAGGAGAAGGTCCAAACGAAATGGTTCCAGGAAATACGTAGAAAATTTCCTTGGAATTAGGAACTTGTACAGTGAAGGGTGGGATTTATTTGTTAGTCGGGCTGGTCAGATGTATTTTCGTTGTGTGATAAATGTGCAGTAAGTTCATCAAATTTGTGAGAATAAATTCCAAGATGAGGACAATGGTCCGAATAACCTGAAAGATAATCACATGAATAATTGTTTGAATGTAAATGAATTTGATTTGGATAAAAACTGTTGCAAAGATTTGAATAGGTTTGTCATTAAAAATTTTAATAAAACTAATTGATTACTGTTTTCTATGTCCACAGTAATCCACTACATTGCACATGTGTTCAATGCAAAGAACTTTTCAATGAATTACAACAGGATTTACAAGAATGTAAACGCTGCTCGTTATCAAGATGAGGTAAGAATATTTTTTTAGTTTTCAATTTTGAATGCATCAAACTTTGAAAAATACATTTAATAAAGAGATATGTTTGTTAATCACTCATAGCATGTCGAACGGGCGACACGCTCTGAAATAGAGATACTTTTTTCTGTTCATCTCAAACAAGATACACACAAGCGGTTACTGTAAATTAAGAGTTAGATTTATAGGGACACTCGAAGTTGAGCGAGTTTGTTCACATTACATTTAAATTTCTGCATCTTATTACAGGATTTAGGAGGCTTTCCTCCTCCAGTAATTAAGTGCCATAGCAATCAAGAGTATATGTTTTACATTAGAATTTTAAATGAATGATATAATAATAGATCGCACTGAGAAGAGTAATTTTGCGCTGAAGTAGTAAGCCAGGCTTGATTAGATAAGAAGTTTCTACTTAGAATAAGTTTTGCTGTTTCTTCTCAATAATTAAAATATTGAAGATAGTTTTCCTTCTCATAATTGTTGCAAATCTAAAGCATGGATATCAATTTGCTTTTATTAATCCATTCATTTATCTTTTAAAGACACAAATTTGTCGAAAGAAAGTAAAATGCGGGGAGTTATAAACAACCTTCGTATTTTGAAAGTACTTTTCCATATTAAGTCGCAGTTTTAAAATTTTTAAAGTATGGACTAAATAAGAAACACGGATAGAAACTTAGTTTGAAACAAAATTATTATAATACGGTATAAAATTATAACAAAGAAAAAATATTTACTTTTAATTTATTTTACTCATTCATCAAGCTATTAATTAAGAATGAAAAAATAATGAAAATATACAAATTAAAGCATATTTAAATGATATACGTTCAAGCATATAAATTAAACTGTCGATATTAAAGCTGACTTTGATTTGAACTTTGTTTCATATAGTTAAAGCAAGATATTAAGTATTTAATGTAAAAGTAATGAAAAACAGCAATTGGGAAACATGTAAACAATAAATACATGCGATCACAGAATAAAGAGACAAACAATTTATCAGAATCTGATTTTGTTCGTCGCAACTAATTACTGTAGACATGAGTGGAGTGAGTGGTCCTGCTATGTGAGATTTCTTCAACTGCTTTGATCTATCAGTCTCGTGCCGCACATGCAACTCTTCCGAGTTAACTTTTCAAGAACGTCTACATCTTCGATGGAATGCTTTACGTTTGCTCTCGGTTTGCTAATCCAGAAAAAATTCAATAAAACTTCCTGATTTTCCAAATATATCCAGTCTTTTTAAATTGACAATCGAAACAGATTGTAACGTGACCGTTACTTTCTAAATGTATCGTTACACTTCAGACCTATTGGACCGACACGCTATCTGTCACTATCACAAAGGAACAAATAAAGACGAAAAGGAATAAAAATTCGACTCAGCACCTTTTTTTAAGTGCAAATAAAATGCATTTATTCGTGGTTCTTCCAAAACAACACATTTCATTATTTTGCAAAAGTCTTTTCGAAAACACATGTGCTTTTTAAAAGTCTTTCTCCTCGCCACCTCGCCACCTCGCACTAGCCGTTAGCCAACACTTTTTCGTCCTCGACTTCACAGATCCATTTTACCTGGTTGCAACTTGCTTCGCCCCTCGATCACGTGTTGTATTTTTCTCTTATTTACTTGTTATAGAAGCTCGCGCACCGTAGCATAGTGCTTTAACGGCTGTTGCTAATATTTCCGCTAGTAGGCTATTCCTCTGCTGCTGCTGCTGATTTTCTCACACGCGACCATACACGCTCTGTTACAAGATTATTTAAAATAGGACAGCAACAAATTCAACGTTTATATAAACTTTTGACGTGCATAAAAATTGCACTTTTACGTCAACTTATTATACACAAATTATCAAAAAGAAAATTCCTTTTGTTCATTTATTTTGAAATTAGTGAGAAGAGTGTTTCTACTTCTTTAATTTTTATTTTAAATTTTTTGAAGATTAAACTTATATATATATTCCAGGTAGAAAGATATCCAAAAATTAAGAATAATTGAATTTCGACAAGGTTCGTTGATAGTGCTCAATCTAAGAGAGCAAATTATATTTTATTATTCTTTATATAAATACAGTCATATCTTGCTACGATGTGTAGACATTTTCAATCATATTTGATTTCATCATCGCAAGATATGACTGTATATATATATATATATATATATATATATATATATATATATATATATATATATATAGTGCAAAACTTTGTTGAAATTCAAAGACTTACTTTATCTTTTTTATAACTTTCGTTTATTTTCTCCTGGATTTTTTGTTATTACAGCTGTTTCGTTAGCGGGAAGGCAATTTAAAGATTTGTGTATCTATAAAAATATTCTGTCGCCATCAACTTATTCAGATGATTTTTCCATTTGATTTTAACAACAAAAAGTATATTTTTTACACGATAAACATGGTATTTGGGGAAAAGGAATTCCAAAGACGCGCTTCTACATTTCCGCTATCTTTGGTGTTATGCTAAGATAATTTCCTGTTATAACCTATAATTTCGTATTTTTATTTATCATTTATTTATTTATTATTTATTTTTGTTTTAATTTCCCGTTTTTTCCCTATTTGTTTTTTTCCAATTTTCTTATAATTTTATTTCTACATTTATACGTGTTTATTTTAATATTCCTTTTGCTTGGTATTTGAACTCGTATTATCATTTAATCTCTTTGCTTAAAGAGGAGGTAACTCTCATGGTATATATTTTTATTTCTAGGATTACTTCCCTTGCACCTTTTTCTTTCCTTATATTATACGTTTAGTTTTACCCTACTTTATTCAATTGTTTCTTCCTTTTCCTTTTATTCATTTTTAGTTATATTCATTTTTTTAGTCTGCTCTAGTGCGTGAAATTAAGTATCGATTTCTGTGCAGACATCCGTGGATTACGTCTAGTCGTTTGTTTAATAATTTTTCTTTTGATATTAGTATATGGTATGCTTCTAGTATACATAGATGGTATCTTTTCGATTTGCTTGGTTTATATTTTCCTGCTTTGTCAATTATTGACGATCTTAATTTATATTCAGTTTTATTTTTTTTTAATTCCTTAATCCATACTGTAAAAGTGGTTGAGTTTTCTTGTTTTTTCCCCGTTATTTTCGTTATTACTATTGACTCTGTTTTTATTTTCGTTATAGTAATTGTCACTATTGTTATGATTCTCTCTATTGTTGTTTTCATTTTTATCTACGTTGTTGTTGTTTTCGTTATTTGTGGTGTTATTTTCTTTCTCAGTTTCATTTTAAACGATGCTAGGTGATTACGATGTCTGTCCTTAAAGCAAGTTCCGGTGCTCCCCAGATATACTTTAGTTTCATTATTTGTTATAACTTCACATTTTTTTACTACGTTTGAAGTTAAATATCTCGTGCATGTGTTTGTGTGTGTATATATATATATATATATATATATATATATATATATATATATATATATATATATATATATTACGTAATCGCAGAACTAGATTACGTATTTTAAAAATAAAAATTTAATTTTAATTTTAAGCCGAGTAGAGAATTAGTCTCCTTTGTTTTTGTTTTTATTTCTGAGAGAGAACCTATAAATTGGGAGAGGAAGAGAATCTCTTCCCCGTTTATCTCTCTCTCTCTCTCTCTCTCTCTCTCTATATATATATATATATATATATATATATATATATATATATATATATATATATATATATATATATATAGAGAGAGAGAGAGAGAGAGAGAACTAGTAAAGAGAGAAGGAAAGCATAAGAGAAAAACTATGCATAAATATGTGAGCCAGGTGTCATTCACTCCCTCCCGCCATGACTCAAATGACTCAGCAACTAATCTGGTCAAACATGAGTGAGTCACATCCGCCCGGGCCTTGGGTCTAATTTAAGTCAACAGGTACATTGGTCAGCACACATGCATGGAACGATACGTCGGAAAGGGAAACAACGAAAAACGAGGAGACAAGTTTTTTTTGGACACGAAACGCTGAGATGAGAACAGCGAATTTGATAAAAATGGAAGGAACTCTGAATCTTTCTTTTTTCTCATTTCTCTCGCGTGCATTGGCGAATTAGTATTTTGTTTTGCTTTGATTATTTTGTTTATCGATGGTTTCCGAACGTTAGCCTAAGATTTCACATCCCTATAATTTATCTTATTTTTTTAATTCTTTTTTTTTTTCCAGTTTGTAAATAAAGTTGCTTTGAAATTGTAAATTCGTGTTTGGTTCTCTTTGCACTGTTTTTCGTTCGTCGATTTCACAATTTTTTGGGTGAGTGGGGTTGGGGGTGGAGGATCCGGAAGAGTTTTTTTTTCTCATCCATCTCGTTCGATGAATCTATCTTTTCTTTTCTTTATTTTTTAAGATTCATTTTATTGTTACGTAACCGTGCCCCGTCGACCCTAACAGAACAGGGTTTGTAACAGAATATATCACAATGTTTTATCAGACGTACAATGGATATACTAAACATATGCATGAAGAAGTGTGAACTAGAAACATAATTATTAAAGAACACATAGAGAGATATGCAATAATTGTCGCACACAATTAAAAAGAACATGTATTGAAAAAACACATAGAGAGATATGCAATAATTGTCGCACACAATTAAAAAGAACATGTATTGAAAAAACACATAGAGAGATATGCAATAATTGTCGCACACAATTAAAAATAACATGTATTGAAAAAACACATAGAGAGATATGCAATAATTGTCGCACACAATTAAAAAGAACATGTATTGAAAAAACACATAGAGAGATATGCAATAATTGTCGCACACAATTAAAAAGAACATGTATTGAAAAAACACATAGAGAGATATGCGTGGATATTCTAGAATTTAATATGATTCTCTCCATAGAACGATATTTTCGGCTAGTAAAAAAGGGCCATGTGTAAATGATGAGTTGATCTTGGAATGATGCAACGAAAATAGAGAACGTGCAATAATGGAGTACAAGTTGGATAAAAAAAGTTGAATCTGGTTTTTAAATTGCTCACAGGGATGCAATTTCATTTTGGTTTCAAGTAGTAGAAGAGTGAAATGTTCAGGGGAGATAACTTGGATCTGGTCGAAGAGAGATAACTTTCGAATATTTTAAGCCAAGAAAGTTATAGAATAAAGTCTTTATATTATTGAATAACAATTTCAGGAGTTTATAAAAATTGGGTTTTGTGTGAAAATCTTTTTCAGAGAGAAAAAAACAATCTTTGCATTTTCTTTAAAACTTTGAACTTTTTCAAAATTTTATTTTTTTCAGGATCCCATTTGGATTGTCTTGGGAACGGGTGAGAATATTTTCAAGTAATTTTTAATTTTAAGATCTTCAGGCAAGTATTTTTAGTTGAGGCTTTTTGCTTTGATTGGACCTAAGATGGAAAATTAATCCCTAATGTTCTTGCTAGTTTAAATTTCAAATACAACAATATTACCATCATCGTTGTCGCGGTCGTCGTCTTTATGATGATGATGATGATGATGATGATGATGATTTACTATCTATTTTATATGCCGGCATGTGTTGGACAGCTTTTAGAAATTGACTTCAAAACTAGGCTATTTTTGGTCGTTTTTTAACCTCAAATAAATTCTTATAAATTCCTCCCATACAAACTGACTGTTACCTCAACAGTTTTGCATCTACTAACTCTCTCAATGTGACCAAACCAACATAGTTTTCTGTTCTGCATCAATTTCCCTATACTGTCAAAATTTAAACTTCCCCTGAGATCTCAGATCTAAGTCTGTTTTAAAGCGCACATTACACATAATACAAATAACACCAGACAGGCTTTATTGCATATAAATAGCCGATATAAAATAATCAATGTTAGCATTTTGAATATCATAATCAAATTGCATTTTATCTTTGTTTTTCCTTTCAGACGAAACCTAATCGTTTCTCACCACTGAACTTTATTTTGGTTATTTTCAAACTTGTTTGTTTTATTGTCAATAAATCTTAAACTATTCTTGCATGGATTGCTTTTGTTATTCATTTTTTTCTTGTTTATTTCACCACTACAGCAATCTCACAGATCGCTGAGAAATATTTTAAAAAATGTCCATTACTTTCTTGTTTACTTTCTTCATTCTATTGATACGGTGAATTCTTAAAAACAAAAACAAAAACAAAATAAACATAATCAGAGACAAAAAAAGAAACTCGGCCATTAGGAAAATACCTACACTATTTCCCCTGACAGTAATTTTTATCATTTCATATGGGTAGATCCATTTTCTTTCTTTTATCGTGGGTTGAATCAAAACAAGGAAAACAATGAACCTAGTTATTTCTTTTTGATCAATGGCGGGAGTTTGCGCAAACAAAACCGATGTGATCGTTTTTGTTGTTGTCTTAACTGTATTGTTTTATATTTGTTGTTGTCTTAACTGTATTGTTTTATATTTTTTGTTGTCTTAACTGTATTGTTTTATATTTTTTGTTGTCTTAACTGTATTGTTTTATATTTGTTGTTGTCTTAACTGTATTGTTTTATATTTGTTGTTGTCTTAACTGTATTGTTTTATATTTGTTGTTGTCTTAACTGTATTGTTTTATATTTGTTGTTGTCTTAACTGTATTGTTTTATATTTTTTGTTGTCTTAACTGTATTGTTTTATATGCACGTTTTATTTCCATCACATCTGCTGGTCTTTCTTTCAGCTTTGAGATATTTATCGCTTTTTCCGCGTGGGCAGTTGATATGGTTAAACGTAATCAATATAATTTGTGTGTTTTTTGTAACTAAAAAATGAATTGAAAGAAATTCACCAAAAATCAGACATAATGAAATTTTAAGCCTTTATAAAATATTAAATAGAAATAATTATTTATAAATAAATGCTGCCAATGAAGATAAAGTATTCAATTCAAATGAAATAAAAATATTACATAAATTATGTAAAAAAGTTGTAGTAATGGAAGAGAGGAGAGGGAAAGGAGACCTTTGAAAATACGTCTGCTTCCTTCACAAATCAACAGCCCAAGAGACTAACTACTCGGCTCTTTTTCATCTTTTCATACTTTCTCTTTTTCACCTTTTCATACTTTCTCTTTTTCACCTTTTCATACTTTCTCTTTTTCACCTTTTCATAGTTTCTCTTTTTCACCTTTTCATAGTTTCTCTTTTTCACCTTTTCACACTTTCTCTTTTTCACCTTTTCATACTTTCTCTTTTTCACCTTTTCATACTTTCTGTTTTTCACTTTTTCATACTTTCTCTTTTTCACCTTTTCATACTTTCTCTTTTTCACCTTTTCATACTTTCTCTTTTTCACCTTTTCATACTTTCTCTTTTTCACCTTTTCATACTTTCTCTTTTTCACCTTTTCATACTTTCTCTTTTTCACCTTTTCATACTTTCTCTTTTTCACCTTTTCATACTTTCTCTTTTTCACCTTTTCATACTTTCTCTTTTTCACCTTTTCATACTTTCTCTTTTTCACCTTTTCATAGTTTCTCTTTTTCACCTTTTCATACTTTCTGTTTTTCACTTTTTCATACTTTCTGTTTTTCACTTTTTCATACTTTCTCTTTTTCACCTTTTCATACTTTCTCTTTTCACCTTTTCATACTTTCTCTTTTTCACCTTTTCATACTTTCTCTTTTTCACCTTTTCATACTTTCTCTTTTTCACTTTTTCATACTTTCTCTTTTTCACCTTTTCATACTTTCTCTTTTTCACCTTTTCATACTTTCTCTTTTTCACCTTTTCATACTTTCTCTTTTTCACCTTTTCATACTTTCTCTTTTTCACCTTTTCATACTTTCTCTTTTTCACCTTTTCATACTTTCTCTTTTTCACCTTTTCATACTTTCTCTTTTTCACCTTTTCATACTTTCTCTTTTTCACCTTTTCATACTTTCTCTTTTTCACCTTTTCATACTTTCTCTTTTTCACCTTTTCATACTTTCTCTTTTTCACCTTTTCATACTTTCTCTTTTTCACCTTTTCATACTTTCTCTTTTTCACTTTTTCATACTTTCTCTTTTTCACTTTTTCATACTTTCTCTTTTTCAACTTTTCATACTTTCTCTTTTTCACCTTTTCATACTTTCTCTTTTTCACCTTTTCATACTTTCTGTTTTTCACTTTTTCATACTTTCTCTTTTTAACCTTTTCATACTTTCTCTTTTTCACCTTTTCATACTTTCTCTTTTTCACCTTTTCATACTTTCTCTTTTTCACCTTTTCATACTTTCTCTTTTTCACCTTTTCATACTTTCTCTTTTTCACCTTTTCATACTTTCTCTTTTTCACCTTTTCATACTTTCTCTTTTTCACCTTTTCATACTTTCTCTTTTTCACCTTTTAATACTTTCTCTTTTTCACTTTTTCATACTTTCTCTTTTTCACCTTTTCATACTTTCTCTTTTTCACTTTTTCATACTTTCTCTTTTTCAACTTTTCATACTTTCTCTTTTTCACCTTTTCATACTTTCTCTTTTTCACCTTTTCATACTTTCTGTTTTTCACTTTTTCATACTTTCTCTTTTTCACCTTTTCATACTTTCTCTTTTTCACCTTTTCATACTTTCTCTTTTTCACCTTTTCATACTTTCTCTTTTTCACCTTTTCATACTTTCTCTTTTTCACCTTTTCATACTTTCTCTTTTTCACCTTTTCATACTTTCTCTTTTTCACCTTTTCATACTTTCTCTTTTTCACCTTTTCATACTTTCTCTTTTTCACCTTTTCATACTTTCTCTTTTTCACCTTTTCATACTTTCTCTTTTTCACCTTTTCATACTTTCTCTTTTTCACCTTTTCACACTTTCTCTTTTTCACCTTTTCATACTTTCTCTTTTTCACCTTTTCATACTTTCTCTTTTTCACCTTTTCATACTTTCTCTTTTTCACCTTTTCATACTTTCTCTTTTTCACCTTTTCATACTTTCTCTTTTTCACCTTTTCATACTTTCTCTTTTTCACCTTTTCATACTTTCTCTTTTTCACTTTTTCATACTTTCTCTTTTTCACCTTTTCATACTTTCTCTTTTTCACCTTTTCATACTTTCTCTTTTTCCCTTTTTCATACTTTCTCTTTTTCACCTTTTCATACTTTCTCTTTTTCACTTTTTCATACTTTCTCTTTTTCACCTTTTCATACTTTCTCTTTTTCACTTTTTCATACTTTCTCTTTTTCACCTTTTCATACTTTCTCTTTTTCACCTTTTCATACTTTCTCTTTTTCACCTTTTCATACTTTCTCTTTTTCACCTTTTCATACTTTCTCTTTTTCACCTTTTCATACTTTCTCTTTTTCACCTTTTCATACTTTCTCTTTTTCACCTTTTCATACTTTCTCTTTTTAACCTTTTCATACTTTCTCTTTTTCACCTTTTCATACTTTCTCTTTTTCACCTTTTCATACTTTCTGTTTTTCACTTTTTCATACTTTCTCTTTTTCACCTTTTCATACTTTCTCTTTTTCACCTTTTCATACTTTCTCTTTTTCACCTTTTCATACTTTCTCCTTTTTACCTTTTCATACTTTCTCTTTTTCACCTTTTCATACTTTCTCTTTTTCACCTTTTCATAGTTTCTCTTTTTCACCTTTTCATACTTTCTCTTTTTCACCTTTTCATACTTTCTCTTTTTCACCTTTTCACACTTTCTCTTTTTCACCTTTTCATACTTTCTCTTTTTCACCTTTTCATACTTTCTCTTTTTCACCTTTTCATACTTTCTCTTTTTCACCTTTTCATAGTTTCTCTTTTTCACCTTTTCATACTTTCTCTTTTTCACCTTTTCATACTTTCTCTTTTTCACCTTTTCATACTTTCTCTTTTTCACCTTTTCATACTTTCTCTTTTTCACCTTTTCATACTTTCTCTTTTTCACCTTTTCATACTTTCTCTTTTTCACTTTTTCATAGTTTCTCTTTTTCACCTTTTCACACTTTCTCTTTTTCACCTTTTCATACTTTCTCTTTTTCACCTTTTCATACTTTCTCTTTTTCACCTTTTCATACTTTCTCTTTTTCACCTTTTCATACTTTCTCTTTTTCACCTTTTCATACTTTCTCTTTTTCACCTTTTCCTACTTTCTCTTTTTCACCTTTTCATCCTTTCTCTTTTTCACCTTTTCATACTTTCTCTTTGTCACCTTTTCATACTTTCTCTTTTTCACCTTTTCATACTTTCTCTTTTTCACCTTTTCATACTTTCTCTTTTTCACCTTTTCATACTTTCTCTTTTTCACCTTTTCATACTTTCTCTTTTTCACCTTTTCATACTTTCTCTTTTTCACCTTTTCATACTTTCTCTTTTTCACCTTTTCATACTTTCTCTTTTTCATCTTTTCATACTTTCTCTTTTTCACCTTTTCATACTTTCTCTTTTTCACCTTTTCATACTTTCTCTTTTTTACCTTTTCATACTTTCTCTTTTTCACCTTTTCATACTTTCTCTTTTTCACCTTTTCATAGTTTCTCTTTTTCACCTTTTCATACTTTCTCTTTTTCACCTTTTCATAGTTTCTCTTTTTCACCTTTTCATACTTTCTCTTTTTCACCTTTTCATACTTTCTCTTTTTCACCTTTTCATACTTTCTCTTTTTCACCTTTTCATACTTTCTCTTTTTCACCTTTTCATACTTTCTCTTTTTCACCTTTTCATACTTTCTCTTTTTCACCTTTTCATACTTTCTCTTTTTCACCTTTTCATACTTTCTCTTTTTCACTTTTTCATACTTTCTCTTTTTCACCTTTTCATACTTTCTCTTTTTCACCTTTTCATAGTTTCTCTTTTTCACCTTTTCATACTTTCTCTTTTTCACCTTTTCATACTTTCTCTTTTTCACCTTTTCATACTTTCTCTTTTTCACCTTTTCATACTTTCTCTTTTTCACCTTTTCATACTTTCTCTTTTTCACCTTTTCATACTTTCTCTTTTTCACCTTTTCATACTTTCTCTTTTTCACCTTTTCATACTTTCTCTTTTTCACCTTTTCATACTTTCTCTTTTTCACCTTTTCATACTTTCTCTTTTTCACCTTTTCATACTTTCTCTTTTTCACCTTTTCACACTTTCTCTTTTTCACCTTTTCATACTTTCTCTTTTTCACCTTTTCATACTTTCTCTTTTTCACCTTTTCATACTTTCTCTTTTTCACCTTTTCATAGTTTCTCTTTTTCACCTTTTCATACTTTCTCTTTTTCACCTTTTCATACTTTCTCTTTTTCACCTTTTCATCCTTTCTCTTTTTCACCTTTTCATACTTTCTCTTTGTCACCTTTTCATACTTTCTCTTTTTCACCTTTTCATACTTTCTCTTTTTCACCTTTTCATACTTTCTCTTTTTCACCTTTTCATACTTTCTCTTTTTCACCTTTTCATACTTTCTCTTTTTCACCTTTTCATACTTTCTCTTTTTCACCTTTTCATACTTTCTCTTTTTCACCTTTTCATACTTTCTCTTTTTCACCTTTTCATACTTTCTCTTTTTCACCTTTTCATACTTTCTCTTTTTCACCTTTTCATACTTTCTCTTTTTCACCTTTTCATAGTTTCTCTTTTTCACCTTTTCATACTTTCTCTTTTTCACCTTTTCATACTTTCTCTTTTTCACCTTTTCATCCTTTCTCTTTTTCACCTTTTCATACTTTCTCTTTGTCACCTTTTCATACTTTCTCTTTTTCACCTTTTCATAGTTTCTCTTTTTCACCTTTTCATACTTTCTCTTTTTCACCTTTTCATACTTTCTCTTTTTCACCTTTTCATACTTTCTCTTTTTCACCTTTTCATACTTTCTCTTTTTCACCTTTTCATACTTTCTCTTTTTCACCTTTTCATACTTTCTCTTTTTCACCTTTTCATACTTTCTCTTTTTCACCTTTTCATACTTTCTCTTTTTCACTTTTTCATACTTTCTCTTTTTCACCTTTTCATACTTTCTCTTTTTCACCTTTTCATACTTTCTCTTTTTCACCTTTTCATACTTTCTCTTTTTCACCTTTTCATCCTTTCTCTTTTTCACCTTTTCATACTTTCTCTTTGTCACCTTTTCATACTTTCTCTTTTTCACCTTTTCATACTTTCTCTTTTTCACCTTTTCATACTTTCTCTTTTTCACCTTTTCATACTTTCTCTTTTTCACCTTTTCATACTTTCTCTTTTTCACCTTTTCATACTTTCTCTTTTTCACCTTTTCATACTTTCTCTTTTTCACCTTTTCATACTTTCTCTTTTTCACCTTTTCATACTTTCTCTTTTTCACCTTTTCATACTTTCTCTTTTTCACCTTTTCATACTTTCTCTTTTTCACCTTTTCATACTTTCTCTTTTTCACCTTTTCATACTTTCTCTTTTTCACCTTTTCATACTTTCTCTTTTTCACCTTTTCATACTTTCTCTTTTTCACCTTTTCATACTTTCTCTTTTTCACCTTTTCATACTTTCTCTTTTTCACCTTTTCATACTTTCTCTTTTTCACCTTTTCATACTTTCTCTTTTTCACCTTTTCATACTTTCTCTTTTCAGTCACACATGTTTACTACGTGACTTTCTTGACACGTTTAACTTAATTTATTAACGTTGATTCTAAAGGGAAATTTTATTTTTGCCTAAATTACTACTGCCACACAATTTTATAGAGGAGAGAGTTGCTATGTGGATGACTGTAAATCTTTCATCGATCCCCAATTTCGAAGAGAGCATGGTTTTCTAATTTTGTAAAATAAATATTTATTTTCCATAAATTTTATTTTCACCATTTCAGTTCCTGGAGCGACTGGGATGATGATGATGATTATCCTTTGTTTAGTCGTAACCAGCAGCATCAAGTACAACAGGTAAAACATATTTATAGCTGTTTCCATAATTATATTAATGCACCTTCTGATATTCTCTTTTATTGATAATGGACTATTCCAATCTTTTTAGTCTTTTTTTTACTTTATTTCCCTCCATTATTAGAGAGAGAGAGAGAGAGAGAGAGAGAGAGAGAGAGAGAGAGAGAGAGAGAGAGAGAGAGAGAGAATAGGGGGAGATGACGACGTAAAGAATAAACGGGATTTCAAACAACATATTGTGAGAGAGGGTAAAAATAATAGATGGATATCTTAACATTGATTTTTTTTCTTTTGACTTTCAGCTTTATTGCTTATTTCTATAGCGAAAATTCAATATAAAAATTAATGTTGTTTTTAAAAATAACTTTTTCAAAATCAATTTCTTTTAAATAGTTTTTCAAATTTTGTGACACCATCTTTGCAACACATCTTTATATTTAAATATTGTTTTTCATGTTTATTTTGTATAGATTCTGCTTAAATATTTTGTTTAGCTTTTATCTTTTATATAAAAATACCGAACGTGTATAAAGCCAAACATTTTGCAAATAAAACTGTTTTTTAATTTAATTAAAATAAAAAAATGTGATTGTAAGTAAAACTATGTACAATTTTAGGTAAAACTTTGTGAATAAAAACGTTTTTTTAATATGCTGTATTGTCTTGTTTATAATTCAACCGGGCATTAAAAAGGCATTAAAAAGGCATTAAAAAATGTTAAGGCAAAGTGTGTCCTTTTCGTCGTTGTTCATTCTAGGGCACTTCAAATCTATTTGATACAAGTTTTGCTTAGACAACTATTTTACTAATCAATTTTCTTTTCGTTTTACAGAGAAAATAATTACAACTTATTTTGGTATAGTCACAAACTGGTGGCGTTAATGTATATTTTACTCTTGGTACATGCATTCCGGTAAGTAAAACATATTTGGTTTTTCTTTTGTTCATGCCAAATAAGACATATTTATACTGCGACGTGAGAGGCTACTGTGCTTAGGATCAGATTCACACAGAGGAGCATTCTAGGTGGTGAGTTGTGCAGCAACGTAAATAACGTTCATATCGGACAAGGATAAGTAGCAAATAATCCAATTTTGGGACCTGGAATTTTTTATTAAAAATACTTACCTATGCAATCAGTTTTTATGATTATTTGCATTAAAATAAAATGCATGGAAAGCATCAGGTTATACATAACAGGCAGGTAGACCAAAAATGACCAGTTATAATAGACACACACGGTGTCGTCCATTAGATTTCTAGTTATTAGCAGTGTTATAACTGGCCACTTGTGGTGGGATAATATAATAGTTATACTAAAGCTGCATGATTTAATGTTTGTTTCCCAAAGGCGTTTTTCATATATATACATCTTAAAATATATTTTAGTTCTGGGATTGAGTTTAAGAAATTCTGTTTAGCTGTTTTAATTAATCGCAATTTGTAACTGAATTATATAATGTAATATTTCATAATGCCTCTATGAGTATTTCATTTTCAGCATAGCGCTAGTAGTGTTGAGCCAAATCTGTATCTGTCGAACAAAAAAAACGAATACACAAGTTAAGACTTAATTAAAAAATACTCAAATACAACAAAAAAAAGAAGACAAGATCAATTTTGATTTAAAAAATAAACTAATTCCTTTATTTTGAACAAACTATTATTAAGATTAATTATACTTTCTTTTCTCATAAAAGTAAATTTGCATACGTGATTACTGAAGCAAGCCGGACATATATTGTTGTATAGCACGGGTGTTTCATATTGGGGATCATATATCGGGTACATGTAATACAGAGATAACGATGAGGGAGACAAGACATTTATAAGAGAGTGAGAGACAATGAGAATTCATTATTGAATGAATGTGTATTACTGTTCTCTTACATCAGAAGGGAGAATCATTATTTATGATGGAGGAGGGAACACATTACTTGGAAGGGTTTACAATGTTCATATTAGATGATGATAGACGAAACACATTTACCTTTCAGTTGTTGAATGACGACACGAAGACGACAGTTACAAATATCGATGGTGATTCCTTATTTCATTTGACCGGTCGAATGATGATGTCAGGAATTCACATTTGTTCTACATGGTTAAACTTCTACCCCTTCGCCCCCAAGTGAACTCTGACTCCAACTCTCTCTCTCTCTCTAACTCACTAGCAGACTTAACTGTTCTGCCTCAACTACCGACCAAATTGATCTGACTAAAACTAGCTCCTATATTGAGAATTCCCTTTTTGCTATGACGTGACCAACTCACGTGGCTAAGCACACGTTTGTCAAAACACACTTCTGCAAACAAAGAATTCTCAAATAACCTATTTTTTTTAACCTAGCCTATTTTTTACAATATATTTTTAATTTGTATTGTTCATTCTTTTCAGCTGACATTTATAAATCAGTTTTCATAAAAGAACGAACAATCAATTCTTTTTACAATACAAACAATATCTAACTATTTTATTATTATATATTTTATTATTTTATACAAACAATATCGAACTATTTTATATGGAATTTAACAATGGATAAATTCTAACATTCCAATTTCTAAATCTATTTCTGAACCTTGCTTACAAAGGTTCGAGTCTCGGCTTATCGAGTCGAGTCTTCCACTTATATAATGTTTTTCTTATTTACAGGAAAAAGGGGATAGCCCCTTTTCCTGTAACATTCCTATCCTTCCCATTTTTCAAAAAAATGTACGTATTTTTAAATTCTAGTACATTTTTCTCTATATCTATACAACCACTTGGCAAAGAAAGATCAGACACATGAAAAAGCTTCTTTAGTCAGCCCTTTTCCAACTGACTTCATAATTGTTTTCTTTAGATCAGAATCTCTCTCTGATCTTCCTGGTATTTCCCTTTTTTGGGTGTAGGGTATACCTCCTATGATTCATATCAGCTGCTTTATCCAGCCACCCTTATGCCGTAAACCGAGGTCTCATTTTACCTCTCTCGAAATCGACGACTTCTTTCGTCCCAAAGCATCCTGATCCTTTCTCTCGCCTGGGTGTTCTACTAATTAGAGCTTTGTCTCATTTTCTAACTATTTTATTTCTTTTGGGACATACTCAAAGCTCATCTACTTTAATATTTGTGGTTGGCTTCTAATTATTAAGGTATACCTTTTCATCACACTGATTCGCTCGGATTTCCTTGCTTGGACTCTTGGAACTTTGATAAAGACTTAGAAAACATCACCCTTAACTAGATAACCTTCATCCCTTGCGCTAAAATTCCTATTTGCGCACTGAATTCTAAGTATGGTGCGGATTTCTGTGATTTTTCTCTTTTCCTCATCAGAGCGCCCAAGATTCCAGCAGAGATATCCCGCATTCATACATCTCTAAAAAAATAAGGTTATATCTTTTCTTTCTACGTACTTACGGTATATTTGACTTTTTCTCCCTTCTTAATGCTATATGTAATTTGCCTGTGGAACTGACTCTTATAGTTCTTGGTACCTAAGGAATTCTCGTACCCTTCAATGCGCGCCTTTTTAATTTATTAAGCCAAGACTTATGATTCTGCTTGGTGCCGTCAAGTGCAGCATGCTTTATAAGCAGCCAATACCGCAGGATCCATTTATATTTTCCTAACATGGGCATCTCTAATGCTGTTTCCTGCCAAGCTACACTTCTTGCGAAAAATGTTTATGGACATAAAAAAATAACAAAAATCAAAAATCAAAACGAAAAATTCTCTCTTTTGACTTATCACATCCGAAAAACTCCCAAAATACCCGTTTACGTACTTTTCTATTGTTCCCTCTCTAAAATTCTAACTTATTTTTAGGTCAACCATTTGTCTCAATTATCGTTTCATTTTATTTTCATATGACTTGTTTCTTTCCATTTTAATTTATCTTCCTAATTATGACTTTGAATTCCTGACGTTAAAATACAATAACATTATACATTTATGACAATTTACAATATTTGTTCCACATCATAAAAACATTTTCAAAAAATGCATTAATACATTTAACTATGATTTACGCAAAACTATGATCAACAGTTATAACTTTTTTCAACATTTTTTTTCTGTAACAACAGCAATTCACCAAAGTCTGTAAAAAAAATTGTCCCTTTAAAAAAACAAAAACAAAAACAAAACGAAAAAACAAAACAAAACTAAAAACACATATGGAAAGCTGAAAAGTTCACTATACTCAGAAAAATGCTTTTCATTTCACTGCATCTTTTTTTGACAATAAAAGTACTTCATTCTAAACAATAACAAACACAATATTAAAAGTGCATTTCAATTTGATACATGTCACAAATGTTTATTGACAGATGACTTAAACAATTCGAGACTCTGACCCAAATTTTCAAACAATAAAATCAATGACACCGATTTATTTTCTTTACACTATATGTATATAAAAATACATTATTTTTTCACATTCCCTGTGTGTATGTGTGTGTATTTCAAACCAATTCAATTTACAAACTGAATGTCGGTCTATTTCAATGATTTCTCCGCTAATGTACTCATGGACCAGTATTTACATTTCAGTGTGTGCTTTGTTTTTATTCCTTTCTCGTCTTTTACTGTATAAAAGATTTTCACAAAAAGAACAGTCACCTGTTATGACCTGTTATTAAACACTGAAAAGTCACATATCAAAACAATTTTTTCTATACCGTTTGCTTGTGTGTGTGTGTGTGATTTCCTTTTTCATTTAATTTTAATTTGGATTTTTATTTTTTCTTTGCGGCATATCGACATTTTTTTCATGTGAGATTGTATGCTTTACTTTTTTCCATTGTGTGTATGTGTGTATGTGTGTATTTCTTTTCTTTTTTTTTGATTATTGTTTTATTTGGTCTAGCATTTTTTCTTTGTTTTTTTTTTTTCGCATTGTGTCTTTTTTTTTCTTCAATGGACCCTTTTTATGTTTCCGTGGTATGGTTCGTTTTTTTTACACTTGCTGAATAAAATGGTCACGGACACAAAACCAATAAATGTTGTATAGCACGGGTGTTTCATATTGGGGATCATATATCGGGTACATGTAATACAGAGATAACGATGAGGGAGACAAGACATTTATAAGAGAGTGAGAGACGATGAGAATTCATTATTGAATGAATGTGTATTACTGTTCTCTTACATCAGAAGGGAGAATCATTATTTATGATGGAGGAGTGAACACATTACTTGGAAGGGTTTACAATGTTCATATTAGATGATGATAGACGAAACACATTTACCTTTCAGTTGTTGAATGACGATACGAAGACGACAGTTACAAATATCAATGGTGATTCCTTATTTCATTTGACCGGTCGAATGATGATGTCAGGAATTCACATTTGTTCTACATGGTTAAACTTCTACCCCTTCGCCCCCAAGTGAACTCTGACTCCAACTCTCTCTCTCTCTCTAACTCACTAGCAGACTTAACTGTTCTGTCTCAACTACCGATCGAATTGATCTGACTAAAACTAGTTCCTATATTGAGAAGTCCCTTTTTGCTATGACGTCAGATGTGTGGTTCCAAAACGTGACCAACTCACGTGGCTAAGCACACGTTTGTCCCAAACACACTTCTGCAAACAAAGAATTCTCAACTAACCTATTTTTAACCTAACCTATTTTTTACAATATATTTTTAATTTGTATTTCTCATTCTTTTTAGCTGACATTTTTGATTCAGTTTCCATAAAAAAAATGAACAATCAAATTCTTTTTACAATACAAACAATATCTAACTATCAATAAAAGTGAAAATTTCTATCTGTCCGTCTGTCTGTGTACATTTCCCTACACAATAACTCTGTCAATTGTAAGTCTACAGACTCGAAATTTGATGTACAGGGTTGTGAGATTTGGGAAAATCTTTGTAATCTGTTTTCGGCCAGATATTTGGCCGTTAATCGGTCAAAGATATTTAAGATATAGGTTCCTTGGACATGGATCCAACTTAATAACTTGATTTGAGCCCAAACAATACACGTTAAGAGGTCATAATAGGGGTCAAAGTTAATTTTTTTTTTTACCTCTGCAGTCTCTACCAAATTACTCAGACAATTTCTGCTCTGAACTTTTGAAATGTTACATAAAGCGTATTCAGAGATAGGGCAAGCTTTTTAGTCGGTTTGGGTCGAAAATTTGAGCTATCAATATATAAATGTATGTATGTTTGCATTTCTGCTTAAAACTTTCATCAGAGGTGACGGATTTTCACAAGGTTAATATCGTTTTGAAGTTCGACCCTTCAGACGACAAATACCGAAAAATTGGCTAAAAACGTTAATTTCTTCACCCTCAACCGAGCACTTTTCTACAGGGAGGGTCGCTTTTTTCGCCGATATTTTCGATTGTCTAGCCTTTATTTAAACCTACGTCACTTCCGGTTTGGTGGTTGTTGTAACAGCAAAGACGTAGTGTTTTTACCCGTTCTTTTCCTTCTTCGCGGTACGGGTTCAAGCCTGCCTTGACTTTTTTTTTGCTCAACACACACCTCCAAATATCCGGGCAACGCCGGGCACCCATGCTAGTTTTATATAGAATTCAAAAATAGCTAAATTCTAACATTCCAATTTCTAAATCTATTTCTGAACGTTGCTTACAAGGTTCGAGTTTCGGCTTATCTTCATCTCATTTTCCACTTATCTAATATTCTTCTTATTTACAGGAAAAGGGGACAGCCCTTTTTCCTGTAACAATATATTCATTTTTATTATTTTAAATAAATGTTTCAAATAATAAAGTTTACAAAGCAAGTGAGCTGGAAAAAGCAGGTACTGTATACGCCCCCCCCCATATATATATGTGTGTGTGCGTATGTGTATACGTGTGTGCATGTATGTAAATTAGAATATTTGAATTTGTGAAATTTGAGTTGATATTAGGAGCAATTATGTCAATTGAAATGTAAATATTTCTTTTTATATCTTATAGAGGTCCGTTAAGAAAGCAGTTAAATATTGTGCACCACACGCCTGGTTGTAAATTTCAAAACATGTCCTTTCCTTGGCCGGAACCAGAATTTTACCATTCCGCAAAGTCTTATAGCTGTGATGAGGAACCCAAATTTGGAGAAATTGGCTGTGAGGTAAGCTTTATTATCTCTCTCTTCATATCGTATGGTTAAACGCTTAGTCAGGATGAAGTCCAACCGTCTTTACGTCTCATTGTAAGGTATCCAATCATCATTGTTTTGGCCATCCTTTCGGCATTTTCGTAGAGGCTTCCATCCTAAATCGCATTTTCGACACAATGTAGTCGTTTGTGTTCTTTCCTCTTTGCAAGATTGTGATTCGCTGGTTAATTCATAAATATTGGTAGAGCCACCGAGGAGAGACGTTGAAATTTACACTAGGAACACCCACCGCAAATATGACATTCGTTTAGTTATTCGCTGATTTACCAGATTGATTGCTCGACCTATAGCAATACCGCTCAACTACTTCAAATGATATCCTTTTCACAGGATCATAACAATGGTGACTTAGAATTTGAAACGAACTCACAACTTAAAAAAAAGTTTAACGACAAATTAATTGAAACAACCCTGTAAGTTGAAAATAAAAAGATAATAATACTAATAAAGAACGTTTAAAAATATCTTTACTGACATAAACTGAGTAATTTCCTCCATTTTTTCAACTTAATGATGAACGTATAAAAAAGACTTTTTTGTTCAATTCTTGAATTTGGCCCTTTGTCTTGTTTGTCTTGTTTGTCTTGTTTGTTTACGCAAATGGGAATAATAATTATAATAATAATAATAATTATAATAATAATAATTATAATAATATAATAATAATAATAATAATAATAATAATTATAAAGATAATAATAATAATGATAATAATAATAATAATTATAATTATAAAGATAATAATAATAATGATAATAATAATAATAATTATAATTATAAAGATAATAATAATAATTATAATAATAATAATTATAATAATAATAACAACGATAAAATAATAATAATTATAATAATAATAATTATAATAATAATGATTATAATAATAATGATTATAATAATAATAATGATTATAATAATAAAAAATAATAATAATGATAATAATAGAAATAATAATAATGATAATAATAAAAATAAAAATAATAATAATGATAATGATAATAATAATAATAATGATAATAATGATAGTGATAATAATAATAACAATAATAATGATAATGAGAATAATGATAATATTAATAATAATAGTAATAATAATGATAATGATAATGATAATAATAATAATGATAATAATAATAATAAAATAATAATAATAGTAATAAAATAATAATAATAAAAATAATAATAATAATGATAATAATAATAAAAATAATAATTAAAAAAAAAAAATAATAATAATAAAAATAATAATAATAATAATGATAATAATAATAAAAATAATAATTAAAAAATAATAATAATAATAATAAAAATAATAATAATAATAATATAATAAAAATAATAATAATAATAATATAATAATAAAAATAATAATTAAAAAATAATAATAATTCTAATAAAAATAATAATAATAATATAATAATAATAATAATAATAATATAATAAAAAAAATGATAATAATATAATAAAAATAATAATAATAATATAATAAAAATAATAATAATAATAATAACAATAACAATAATAATAATAATAATAATAATAATAATAATAATTATAACAATAATGTGGATAAAATAATACCTTGTTCTTGTGGACACATTGCAAAATAATTAACTAGTGATTCGAACCACTTTATAACAGCAATTGGAACAAGAAGATAGATTTCAAAAGTTATTCAAACAGGAGGCAAACGAAAATAAATCACTTTTGGAAGACATATTGTCTAGTACCACAGAATCACCAGGTTCGAGGATTTTTCAGCTGAAGGAATCTTAAATTCACAATTTGAATTTAAATACGACCCGGATATTGGTTCAACGTTTCTAGCTAATTTTGTAGTTTTAAAATAATGTTTATGAAAAGATGCAGACAGTAGTCAAACGAAGAAAAAACTATGTTATTTTTACAAAAGTTGGGAATAGAACAAAACGCATTTGCAGACTGTAAAGTGATATCTATAAAAGAAGTGATATCTATAAAAGAAGTGATATCTATAAAAGAAGTGATATCTCGGTGATAAACAAATAAACTCGGAAAAAGTAGGTTTTCCATGCTTAACAAACACAGAAAAGATTGCCAGAAGGGTATCAGGTGCAAAATTAAAATTCAAAGAAAACTCAAATTGTAACATTTCATTCATGGGAAAAACTCACAAGTCGAAAATGTTTGTACTTCCTCATTCCGAAAATCTTTTTGGTCTAAATTGGATTGTACTGTTTAATTTATGAAAATTACTAATTAATTTTTTCTCTTATAAAGTTAACGTCGTAAAGAAAAATAAGTCAAAGCAAACAACGATGGAGTACTGTTGCCACATCTGGGCAGGAGTTGCTAAAAGCCTTGACAGAGTTCGAAATAGACTTCGTAGCTTAGTGAGGGATGCCCTTTTCTCTTTCCTGCAACCTCTTTCCCACAGAAGAGACGTTGCGAGCCTGTCTCTACTTTATCATTATTTCCATGGCAGGTGCTCGTCTGAGCTTCAATCTATGACCCCCCCCCCTCCGCCAAACTTCCACAAAAATCACTCATCTAGCCAAAACCACTATCAATAATTTCCCACACTCTTTATCTGTGCCTAAACCTAAACATAGATTCTATGAACAAAACTTCTTACTTAGAACTGAATGCCTGTGGAACTTTCTTCCGTTTGCCTGCTTTTCAGATGACTACAACTTGATTGTTTTCAAGTCCAACGTAAACAATTTCTTGATGAACAATCCCATATTTTAAAGAATTGAAGAATATGGGTTCAAGTTGAGTTTTGAAAAATGTGAGCTCTTCTTAAAAAAAATGATAAAATAGGCAGATTATTGAGAGTAAAAGAAGAAAATCAGACCGAGAAAGGGCTAAAGCTATTGAGAACATACCTGCATTCGATAACGCTGCTAAACTCCAGGCTTTCTTGTGATGAGCGTGCATATTCCAAAAGTATATGGTTTTAGAGCTTCAGTAAATAGGTTGGTAAAAAAGTTGGTAAAAATAGGTTAGTAAAAATAGGTTGGTAAAAAAGGTTGGTAAAAATAGGTTGATAAAAAAGGTTGGTAAAAATAAGTTGGTAAAAATAGGTTGGTAAAAAAGTTAGTAAAAATAGGTTGGTAAAAAATGGTTGGTAAAAATAGGTTGGTAGAAATAGGTTGGTAAAAATAAGTTGATAAAAAAGCTTGGTAAAAATAGGTTGGTAGAAGTAGGTGTGTAAAAATAGACGAATGTGAACAGGCTTTTAAAAAAATAAAAAGCTGTTTGTTAGCAGATATATCGTTAGCACATTTTAACACGAAGAGGAAAATCACTGATGCTATTATGCTATACTCATGCTAACTGTTATACCATACTATTAGAGAACTTCCGATTACACTAAAAAAATGTAAAAAAAAAAGGATAATTTTATTAGAAAAATAAAATACAAGTCTGGTTGAACGAGAAAAAGAGAACGTAGTGTGTCACGCTTTTCAATATGTGATCAGATATTATTATACGCAAAAGAATAGTAATGCAGGCTACTCTGCAAAAGAGAATACTCGAAGAATTTCACACAGGCCATCCAAGGATTTTAAGAATGAAATTTTTAACGAGACGTTACACTTATTGACCGAGGATGAATAAAGACGTAGAAAATATTGTGAAACAATGCAAAGGATACCAACTCACAGCAAAGTATTCACCGGCAAAGATACAACCATGCGACGAATGTCACATGGATTCGATTGCCTATCCACTATACAGGGTTCATAAATCGATCTTATTACTTAGTCATTGTGGACAATTTCACAAAGTGGCCAGAAATTGTTAAATGCGGAATCCGACGGCAACAAATACGATAAACACACATAATGAAATTTTTAGTCGTTTTTGGATTCCCAAAAACTTTAGTCAGCAACCATGGAATCCAGTTCACAGAAAAAGAATTTAAGGAATACTGCAAATAATTGTCAATTGAGCAAAATGACAACGCCAGTTTACAGTCCAAGATTGAACGGAGTGGCAGAAAATTTGTGGACACATTCAAACGAGCTCTGAAGAAGAATCAAGGCGTGGACATAAATAAAAGAAGTGTTCAGAAATTTTTGGCAGTTTACAGAATCACATCAATAAACAAACCGAATATAACGTCACATTCATCGTCATCAGTGTTAATGGCCAGAATAGAAATACGCTCTGTGTTTGAAAGGCTGTTGCCTAACCTAGCGAAAAAAAATCACTAATTAAAGAAAAACAGATAACTAAAGGGGACAAAGGTTTTTTTCAAAAACTTTAGAGCTCGATGAATGTTTTAGAAAGAAAGAATAGTAACCATAAGTATTGGACAGGTCATATAATCGCATAAAAGGAAACAAATTTCCATAAAAAACACATTGAAATCAGTTGAGATCAAGGCAAACACTACAGAGGTCACAGAAAATACTGAAGAGATTCCAATGGAAGTCTTATATGACTCATTTGAAATTCTTGTCCTCATAAGTCAGTGTTCTCCAATGAAAGTATTCTCAAAATCAAGGCCAGAAGTGTCAAATGTCACTATGACGAGAATTAAGAAAGAAAAAAATATCTGAAAAAAGTGAATAAATTATATCCAGATCCTAAAAAAGAGAACATATTAAAACTAAATTTTACGGAGAAATTTAGCTCATGAAGAGGAGGAGGAGGCCTTATTAATATGAGTGCATCCGGGTCTTTCCTCTTTGCAAGGTTGTGATTGGCTGTTAAGTCATAAATATCAGTTGGCAGAGGCATTGAGGAGAAACATCGAAAGGTACAAAAGCCTCACGGTAGAAACACTCACTGCGAATACGACACTCGTTCAGTATGGCAATTTGCCAGATTTATTAATCAAACTGAAGCAAGACAACTCAGCTGCTTCAAACGATATTCCTTTCGCAGGATCATATCGGTATCCATGATTGATAGTTTTCTTTCTGCTTCCTTCTTTGACGACTAGCACTCAGAGCTGTACAAAGAAATAGTAAAAGTTTGAAGTAGCGATATTTTTACTTATTGACATATTTTGTGTTTTAAATATGAATATATATTAAATATAAATATATATCAAATATGAATATATATCAAATATGAATATATATCAAATATGAATATATATTAAATATGAATATATATCTAAAGTCAAAGAAGAATTCGAATTGACAGAGTTTTAAAGATGGCATATTATTGGTCTATCTGAAAGTGAAATTTATCAGTGCCAAATCGACGCAAACCTCAAAACTTAATCTTGCATAACTATCTCTATACCGTTTGTAGAAGTATAGTACCCTTCACAATGGCCTATTCGTAGCAAACTTTACTTCTTTCTGTTCGTCCCAACACTATGTGATATATAAAATATAATCTCTCCATAGTGAACAGCTATCGTAGATTTCTGCTGCTCTATTCTGTTGCATAAGCACTTTTCAGATGAAATGTTGAAGAACAGATCACATAGTATTCCTTAATCCATCAAGTGGGTATTTCTATGAAATCACAAGTATCAATTTCTGATCAAATTAATTATTGGGGTGGCACCTCTACAGATTCTGGCGGTTCTTGACGTCACTTCCAGTAATCAATTTCTGTAATAAAATACCATAACGTTAATATATAGTATCTGTGATACTATGCTCTTATATATAAAATTGAACACAGTGATTATTTCCAGAAAGAAACACAGCATTATTCAATATATCTTCTCTTCTCTATATAAATAAAATGAACTCATTTTTTCCCGTCTGATTTTGACATTAATAGGATTAAAAATCAAGATATTTCATGCAAATATAATATGCACAAACGGCAGAACAATATCTGAGGTGTGTTATCGGCTTATTATTTCTCAAATTCCTCGATAATCTTAGATTTCTATACTTTTTCTGCTGAGAAGTCACGGCCAAAATCGGTTAAGATCAATGGAAGTGGTAAAATATTTTCTCTCTAAAAAATTCCTCCTCCCCCTGCCACCACTTAACACCGTTTGGGGATCGTTCACAAGGAACAGTTGAGAAAAGAACACCGGTTTGGCTTCGTAGTTCTTTCATGTGAAGTTATTTAAAATCACTAAACTAAGCTGCAGTGCTCTGTGGCGTAGTGGTTAGCGTGCTGGACAATTCACATTATATTTTCACGTTCGCGCCGATCCTACCGTAGTCGTTTTTTTTTTTTTTTTTTTTTTTTTTCCTAAACAACTGGAATGGACTTTTCTTGGTGGCCGAACTGTTAATGTTGCAGATGTTTTTTTGTTTTTTTTTCACACTTTATTTTCCTACTTTTACTCATGACTCCGGGTTTGATCCTTCCTATTTACCTACCATAACATTTTTTAAAACTCCCCCCCCCGTCCCGGAAACAAACACTCGGGCAATGCCGGGTACCCCCGCTAGTATATATATATATATATATATATATATATATATATATATATATATATATATATATATATATATATTAGCAATCCGCTCGGCGTTGCTCGGTCGTAAAACACGCTTAAATATGATATTTTGATTAATGCAGATTTCGTATTTCATGTTGGACCTAATATATAGTAATGATTTTAAAAGTTAAAACAAAAAATGATTTGTGCACCACCACTGAGAATCGAAACCAAAACTTTTAGCTTATGATTTCTTTTTCCTTTGACGTTAATGTCTGGGCTATGAAGGCATGTTTGCTGCTAGGCTAAATATTAAAACATCAACCAATAGCTATTACACTACACAAATGCCATCATTCAACCTTCACCTGACAAATTCCATTTTTTTTAATTTTCACACTTTTGCACCGATTTTCCTCGGCTAAAACTCAAATATAAAGTTTTGCATGCGTTTGAATATCTTATATGTTAAGTTTCATGTCTGTAGACCGAAAACTGACAGAGGAGTTTGGTAGGCAATTTTTTTAAACAAATATATATACGCATACATATATATATATAGAAAGAGGTTTGTGTTTACCATTATCGTTTTACGCAAATATTATGCAAGTATAACTCATGCAGAATATGAGCATGAATATAATTACATGTAATAGTCAACTACAAATGATCATCCTATAAGAAAACAGAAAAATCTAATAGGGAATTAATTAAAATGAATGTTTAAAATAATATGCAAATTAGTTAGATCTTTTGCTAGATCAATGCTGTTCCACGACTCATATATTACAAAGTTGTATTTTCTTTTTAAATAAATAGAAAAAAAAGGTTTTTAATATGAATATCAATACACAAAAAATAAATTATAGGAGTATATATATATTAGCAGTTCAGCCCGGCTTTGTCGAGGTCCTATGTACTGTTCCTAACTTGCCCTACGTGTGAATACACTTTATGTAAGATTTCAAATGTTTAGACCAAAATTTATCTGAGTAATTTCGTAGAGACCGCAGAGATCAACTTTTTTTAACTTTGACCCCGATCTTGACCCCTTAACATTTATTATTTTGGTCTTAAATAAAAATACAAAGTTTTACACATGTATAAGCTACCTACATCTAAAATTTCAAGTCTTTAGACCCAAAATTGGCGGAGGAATTTGGTAGAATTTGAAAAGTTTAACTTTTTCAACTTTGACCTTTTGGGAGCCAAATTGTTGCTCCAAAACGGATTAAAATACTTGCTGCATGTCTGAATACAGTTATATATAAATTTCAAATGTTTACACCCAAAATTGGTTGAGTAGTTTGCTAGACACCGCAAAGGTCAAATCTTTTGAACTTTGACCCCTTGGAAGGGCAAATTTCCGACTCAAACCGATTAAAAAGCTTCCCCTATCTCTGAATACGCTTTATATAAAATTTAAAATGTTTAAACATTTCTTAAACAGAAATTGGCTGAGTAATTTCGTAGAGACCGCAGAGGTTAAATATTTTTTAACTTTAACTCCAATTTTGCCCCCTTAACATTTATTTTTTTGGGCTCAAATTAAATTAAAATTTTTTATACATGTCCAAGGAACCTACATCTAAAATTTCAAATGTCTAGACTAAAAATTGGGAGAGGAGTTTGGTAGAGTTTTCAAAGATCAAATCGTTGAACTTTGACCCCTTGAGAGCCAAATTTCTGTCTGAACACGGAAAAAGATTTTCCCAAATCTCAATAATGCTTATGTCAAATCTCGAGTCTCTAGACCGAAAATTGATAGTTATTTGGTAACGAAATGCACACACACACACACACACACACACACACACACACACACACACACACACACACACACACACACACAGAAAATTTAACTTTTATAGATATATAGATATATGTGTGTGTTTGTGTGTGTGTTATGTGATGAGCTGATATTTACATTTCAATAAATAATGTTAATAACACAAGTATATAACAAAATACAAGTGAAACAAGTAATGATTTCTGCTTTTCTTTTGTTCAGTCATACGTTTGGGTGAGTGTCCCGTTGATTATTTATCTCGGCGATGTGATGTACAGAGTTTTACGAAGATCAAACACTGCCCAGATAGTTGGAACTGTTTGTCATGCCGATAATGTTATTGAACTGAAAATGATCAAAGATGGATTTAAAGCCTATCCGGGACAGGTAAGTCAACTAGTGTTGCTTTGCTTCATCTGAAAAAAAAAAAAAGATAAAACAAAAAAAAAAACAAAAAACATAAGAAAACAAGACAGCAACGCAGTAGTAAAAAACGTAAATAAATACATTGGCAAAAAATCATACATGTTCAAAGTTTGAAACATTTATGAATTATTTTTTCATGTTGCTGGGTCTGCAATTTGGAAACAGCTCTCCTTAAGGCAGCATGTAAACAACTTTGTTAATATAGGAGCTAGTTCCGGTTGCAGTTATTTTTTTTTCATTACTATGATTGGAATGTTGTCAGGACCAGCTGCTTTGCTAGAATCAAGGTTCTTGATAAGTTTTGCAACGTCTCAGACAGACATATGTCGCTTAGAGTAATTTTTGAATCCATTCAGGCTGTAAGTGACCCTGATCACTCAGAGTGGAGTTTAATGCGAAATTCTTGGCGAAGAGTTCGGCTTTGTCGAATGCTAATGCAATCACTTCAGGTCTGTTGAATATGGTTGAGATGGATGTTCAGAACTCTATTTTTTATATGCTAAAACTTTGGGAACCAAGCATCTGCTTAACTACTTTAGTCTTCAGAGTATCGGCAAAAGAGTCTCTTGCGTTGTTTATAATCCTTTTGTAGTGATTGTGAGCATTTCTAAAGGCAGCTTTAGTTTCTTGACATTATTTCGTTTAAAGCAATTAAAATATTGATTTCTGTGCGCAACGGCAGCGGCACATTCAGAAGTATACAACGATTGGCTATTTGGTCTCGTTGAGGGTATGTAACTGTCAATACCAATCTGTTTTTTTTTTTTACACAGTGATCACCACTTATCAAGGCCCGGAAGCCACTCAGGGATAAGGGTTATTGCAAGTACATTACGTTAGTGTGGAGATTTGATGAAGTGTTTACTTAAGGGGGCGGTTCATTAGGAATTTATTAACATTGGACTTGAAGACATCCAAGTTGTAGTCCAGAGGGAAGCAGGCAGACGGAACAGAGTTCCACAGGCGTGCAGTTCTAAGAAAGAAGCTTTGTTCATGGAATCCGCGTTTTGATTTAGGCACAGATATAGAGTGAGGGAAATTTTTCACAGTGGATTCAGCTAGACGGGTGTTTTTCGTGAAAGATTGGCAAGGGAGGACCAGAGATTGGAGTTCAGACGAGCACCTGCCATGGAAATAACGATAAAACAAGGATAGGCTCGCAACATCTCTTCTGTGGGAGAGAGGTTGCAGGGTAGAGAAAAGGGCATCCCCCACTAAGCCACAAAGTCTATTTTGTACTCTGTCAAGACAGGATAGGCTGTTTTTAGCAGCTCCTGCCCAGATATGGCAACAGTATTCCATCGTTGGACGTACTTGGCTTTTATATAGATAGTTAAGTAGGATGCTATAGAATACACATCCTTTTTGAATATGGAAAACAGTGGTATTTCAGATATGAATGTACACTAACTATCCAAGTCGGCTATAGAGTAGCAATACACATTGCAATGAAAAGGCATATCTGAGATCTTGTTACACTTTGCTTTAATCTTAATTGAAACAACCGAGTCGTTGAAAGATCCCAGCGGAGGCAGTACATAGGATAAGCACAGTTCAGAACAAGTTAGAAAAAGATCTAGAATGTGTGTAAATTGACCATAAGCATCAGGAATCATAGGCGAGGGAGAAATCATGACAGAATCTTTTTTGAGTGAAACAGCCATTCAACATTGTTCACGTTGAAATCTCCTCAGATGCTGGCAGTGGGATGAGCAAACATGATATAATCAATTTTCTCCGCGATACTCTAAAAAATAGTTACTCCATCGTTGTGGGGATGGTATTGGATAAATATGGAAGTTATGCTGTGAGTAAGTGCTTATGTAGGGTAGTTTACGATCTTCTTTGGATATGTCCCTGCCACAAGATCTGGTTTGGTCTCCCATAATTGGATTTCTACCTTTGAAAGGTTGGAATGAAAACCCCCCGATGTTGAAAAAGGAAACTTGGTAGTAAGGGTGGGGCGTTTACGTTAGAAGTTGGGGTGCTGGGTTTAATCTTTTGGAAGTTGTTTTTTCTATTTATGGTGAGATTGGGAAGTTTTGTGGAAAATGTCAGCAGAATTAATTGGGTGAAAGCCAAGGAAAGAAAGAATGGAAAGAAAGTTTTTTTTGCTGACAATAACGAAGGAAATACCGTAACGAAGGAAATACCGTAACAATTCCCCCTAATATGGCATCGAGAGGCATCACCAGAGATTACTGCATAGCCCCGAATTCATTCACCAAATGGCAATACAGCAGCTTCGGTACTTTGAACCTGCTGAAATAACAGCCTCTCTGAGAGTTATACAATGGATCGGGTTCCTGACTCTCAAGTGAAAAACATCATTCCAATAAAAACGTTTACCTTCAGCAACTTAAGTAGGAATAGAAATGGAAAATAAGAATAACCCAGAAGGATTCTTTAATTACTTCATATACAAAACTGCCGACCGTGAGGACAACATTTTCTTCACCCCTTTGTTAGAAACATCGCTCATGGAAGCGAGACTTACTAGGATGCAAGAGTTACTAGGATGGCGAAAAACGCACAAATGCTTTTTCTACTCTCGATTATTCTTATTTCCAGACAAAAACAAAAAAAATTCTATTAAATATAATTTTTCAAGAATATTTTCTGGAAAGTTGAAGATAACTTCCCCTTGCATGATACTTTTTTTGCTTACCAGAATTAGTTGATAAAATTTGCGTATATACTCCCGAGATTTTTCTCTATCTCTGCACATCATTTCAGACTTCATCTCAGTGGAATGATCTATCCCTTTTGCTAACATTTAGCGATAGGCGACATTTTTTTTTAAATGGTTGGTTGTTTTTGTTTTACGGCATATCAACCCTTTTCAGGTTATTTAATACCGAATCCAAAGATTTTGAAGAAAATTTTTTTAATAGAATATATTTGTTGTTTTCAAGTCGGTTTCTATTTAACCCATAGTTGGAACCCTAACAGGTACTACCACACTGGGTCAGAGTGGACTTGGGAGCAATGGTAATTAAAGGGTGGCTCCACACTCCCCAAAGCCCGCAAGCTGGGGCCTCACCACTGGATATAGTTTAAGGTCATATCCAAGACCCATTATTTTAGAAGCAGTCATTTCAATTAATCACACTGAAGAAAACCAGTGTTCTCTGTTTTTGCAAAAGTATGTGGGTAAGCTATCCTCCATTGGAGAATACATTTATTTTGAGGAATAGCAAAAGAATATATACCACAAATGAATAAAATTAATACTAATAATAACAATAATTATGACAATGGTCGCGACAATTAATTTTTAACAGTAACAACTATGGTTAGCTGTTTTTAAAAATAATTTTGGGACATGCTTATAAGAAAACAAAATAAGTAAATAAATGATAGGCGTCCATCCAGAAGCTCCTTTTCCGACACAATGTCGTTGTTTCTGTTCATCACATGTCCATAACAACATAAACGATTTTCTTTTATTTTGTATGCGATGGGTATCACTTCAGATATCGTTGAGTTTGGTGAAACCTAAGTCCAACACACCATCTTTGTCTCCATGGCTGATAGTCTTTTCTTTGCTTTCTCTATTGACAGCCAGTACTTGGTGCCATACAAACAGCAGTAAAAGTTTGAAGCGTGGATATTTTTACTGACATGTTTTGTGTTAAAGATATAAACATATATCTATCAATATGTGTGTCACATATCAACATTTCCGGCCAAAGAAGAATTTGAATTGACAGAGTTTAAGGGGCGCCATATTATTGAATCAATCACCATAAACTTTATGATGACACTTTCCACTATTAACCAAGTGATTGTCCAGTCTTTTAAAATAAAAAAGGGAAAATAATAAATGTCGTCTAGATAAATGAAGATCATCTAATATCAATCTCACTGTAATTATAATAAAAGTGTGTGTTTTGTAACATCTGAATATATTTAATGCTAAAATTTTAATTTTCATAGATTTCTTTTCTGAACGCCCAAAATGAATTTTTATGTTACATTACAAATATTTAGACGTAGTTTTTATTCTTATTGACATATTAAAACTCATAATCTTTTTTTTTTTTGGAGGGGGGTTATTGTAAGATAAGTGAACTATCGTAAAATTAGATTTGAGAACTATTGAAATCATATAATGATTAAAAAGCGATGAATTAAATACAAATTACCACATGCAATACAACGGTTCTACAAGTTTTTGTTTTGAGTTAACTTATATTATAAAGTACTACACTATATTATTTTACTTTTATGAATCAGTGTTTAATAAAAAACGACGATGACGCTTTTCATAAAGTCCAACCCAAATCATATTTTATTCTCTTCATTTCACGTCCCCGACGCTTTTTGTAAAATTCCACTCAAATCTCAATTTAATGACGACGACACATTTCATAAAGTCCCACCTGAATCTTATTTTAATCACTCCATTTTACGATGGCGACGATTTGATAAAATCGATTGCATCAACTTTGCATTTCTGATAAAATAGCATATAATCTTATTAGAAACATAATTGACAGCTAACAATATTCTACATTCGTCTTTTGTTTTTCAGTAAAAAAAAGATGCATTTAAAGTTACAATGAGGTTTCATCGGATGTGTAATACAATAATAATCCAAATGATCCAAATGATAAATATGATCCAAATGATACAAATGATACAAATGATACAAATGTTACAAATAATGAAAATGATACAAATGATCCAAATGATCCAAATGATACAAATGTTGCAAATGATCCATATGATCCAAATGATCCAAATGATACAAATGATGCATATGATACAAATGATACAAATGATACAAATGTTACAAATGATGAAATGATACAAATGATCCAAATGATCCAAATGATACAAATGTTGCAAATGATCCAAATGATACGAATGATCCAAATGATACAAATGTTGGAAATGACCCAAATGATACAAATGATCCAAATGATACAAATGATACAAATGATGCAAATGTTACAAATGATAACAATTATGCAAAGGATACAAATGATGCAAATGATACAAATGTTACAAATGATACAAATAATCCAAATGATACAAATGATCCAAATGATACAAATGTTGCAAATCATCCAAATGATACAAATGATCCAAATGATCCAAATGATACAAATGTTGCAAATGATCCAAATGATACCAATGATCCAAATGATACAAATGATACCAATGATCCAAATGATACAAATGATCCAAATGATACAAATGATCCAAATGATCCAAATGATACCAATGATCCAAATGATACAAATGATACAAATGATGCAAAGGATAGAAATAATACAAATGATTCAAATAATCCAAATGTAACAATGATACAAATAATCCAAATGATCCAAACGATACAAATGTTGCAAATAATCCAAATGATCCAAATGATCCAAATGATACAAATGTTGCAAATGATCCAAATGATACCAATGATACAAATGATACAAATGATCCAAATGATGCAAAGGATACAAATGATACAAATGATACAAATGTTACAAATGATACAAATAATCCAAATGATACAAATGATACAAATGATGAAAATGATACAAATACTACAAATGATACAAATGTTACAAATGATGCAAATGATACAAATGATCCAAATGATACAAATGATCCAAATTATAGAAATGATACAAATGGTACAAATGATGCAAATGATACTAATGATCCAATTGATCCGAATGATACTAATGATCCAAATGATACAAATGATACAAATTGTACAAATGATCCAAATGATCCAAATGATGCAAATGATACAAATGATCCAAATGATACAAATGTTACAAATGATCGAAATGATACAAATGATGCAAATGATACAAATGATCCAAATGATAGACATTATACAAATGATACAAATGATTCAAATGATCCAAATGATGCAAATGATACTAAGTTATAAATTATGCAAATGATCCAAATGATACAAATGATACAAATGTTACAAATGATCCAAATGATCCAAATGATACAAATGATGCAAATGATCCAAATGATACAAATGATCCAAATGATACAATTGTTACAAATGATGCAAATGATACAAATGATCGAAATGATACAAATGATGCAAATGATACAACTGATACAAATGATCCAAATGATAGAAATTATACAAATGATACAAATGATTCAAATGATACAAATGATGCAAATGATACTAAGTTATAAATTATGCAAATGATCCAAATGGTCCAAATGTTACAAATTATGCAAATGATACAAATGATCCAAAGTATCCAAATGATCCAAATGATAGAAATGATTCAAATGATACAAATGATACAAATGATCCAAATGATACAAATGATGCAAATGATTCAAATGATCCAAATGATTCAAATGACACAAATGTTACAAATGATCCAAATGATTCAAATGTTACAAATTATGCAAATGATACAAATGATACAAATGATCCAAAGTATCCAGATGATACAAATGATCCAAATGATCCAAATGATCCAAATAATACAAATGATTCGGCTAAAAAATTTTTTGAGATACTTTTAAAGAATGAATTTACAGTTATGTAATTTTTTAAAGATGGGTCCATTTGAAAATAATTCCATAAATTTCTAATGTCATTTTATTGTCCTTAACAATATACTGCAATGAACCAAAAAAAGAACTGATGAATCAAATATTGATTCCACAGGAAGAAAGCTATCGATGATAAAAATCGAGAAATTGGCTAACTTTACTTTAATATATTAAATTTTATTTTATGAAAGTTTTGTTAAAAAAATCTTCTACTGCAATGAATTGATGACAAATCTCTTTTATTTTCAGTTCATATTATTACAATTTCCGGCCATTTCTGCCTTTGAATGGCATCCATTTTCTTTAACATTGGTAAGTTGAATTTTTAATGATTTGTTGGTAATTCTTTCAATAAAAGTCAAATTCTTTGTATAATATTTTTATAGTTAAACTAAAATTATTAGTTTCTTTATTTTTTTACACATATTATTTGGTTTAATTAATGATTTCATAACCAAACAATACTGTACCCATTTCTATTTATATTTAAAAACAAATTCTTAATAGTTTAGAGAAAAAATAGTTTAATTTAAATGAATAAAGAAACAATACCAGATACCAGACAATACCAAACAATGCTGGGTAGGTACAGCATGTAAAATTATATAATAAAAATAGTCATTTTACCTTCTTATTTAATACATTTTTGATTATGTACGTAATCTTAGAATTATGCATATGATGAGGTTGCTTTTTTCAAAAGTATTCCCCAACAAAAATCACGTCGGGGCCAACCAGCTAATTGTTTGTACACATAAACAAGAGCGATAAACAAAAAGGAAGTAAACACCTAACTTATAAACATATAAAATATATATAAATATTGTTATATAAATATATAAATATTGATCTATGTAAGTAAATAATACAGCAATATAAGCACGTATATATGAATATATGTAAAAGTAGATGTTTACATTTATTTTGGACACCATTTGCGTTTTTAACGAACAGAGCAATTTCACTGGATTACCATTTCTGTTGAAAATCAATGTAATTAAATGGTGAATCTCGGAAAAACATGTGAAATACCGAAATGGAAAACTTAGCAAAATTTTTAAGGTGCGTCCACACAACAAGTTTTGTGTATGTGTGCGTGTGTGTGTGTGTGGGTGTGGTGAAAAAAAACTAGTCTGACCAAAATGGGAGCAGTGTACAAATGAATGCTTTTGCTTTGTTGGTTAAACAGAAGAGAAAAGTATTTAGCAAGCATGTCACAAACAGTCAGATCATAATGCAAAAAATACGGCTTCTGAGTAAACATTATTGGATGATCACGTGGCTTAATCAATCATCTGTCATAATATTTTCTAGCACTCAATGCATTAGTAAAAGCAACCTCAATACCAGCATACTCTAATATGCTGGTGTTGTCTATTGCTTAAGACATGAAGAAATCATCATATTGGATATTTTCAGTCATAAGTAAACATTGGAGACAAAAACTAAACGTAATTATATTGATAAAAAACTAAACGTAATTATATTGATCAAAAACTAAATGTAATTATATTGATCAAAAACTAAATGTAATTATATTGATAAAAAACAAAATGTAATTATATTGATCAAAAACAAAATGTAATTATATTGATAAAAAACTAAATGTAATTATATTGATAAAAAACTAAACGTAATTATATTGATCAAAAACTAAACGTAATTATATTGATAAAAAACAAAATGTAATTATATTGATCAAAAACTAAATGTAATTATATTTATAAAAAACAAAATGTAATTATATTGATCAAAAACTAAATGTAATTATATTGATAGAAAACAAAATGTAATTATATTGATCAAAAACTAAATGTAATTATATTGATAAAAAACTAAACGTAATTATATTGATCAAAAACTAAATGTAATTATATTGATAAAAAACAAAATGTAATTATATTGATCAAAAACTAAATGTAATTATATTTATAAAAAATAAAATGTAATTATATTGATCAAAAACTAAATGTAATTATATTGATAGAAAACAAAATGTAATTATATTGATCAAAAACTAAATGTAATTATATTGATAAAAAACTAAACGTAATTATATTGATCAAAAACTAAACATAATTATATTGATAAAAAACAAAATGTAATTATATTGATCAAAAACTAAATGTAATTATATTTATAAAAAACTAAATGTAATTATATTGATCAAAAACTAAATGTAATTATATTGATAAAAAACTAAACGTTATTATATGCTAAAAAACTAAACGGTGTTATATTGATCAAAAACTAAACGTAATTATATTGATAAAAAACTAAATGTAATTATATTGATCAAACACTAAATGTAATTATATTGATAAAAAACTAAACGTAATTATATTGATCAAAAACTAAACGTAATTATATTGATCAAAAACTAAACGTAATTATATTGATAAAAAACTAAATGTAATTATATTGATCAAAAACTAAATGTAATTATATTGATAAAAAACTAAACGTAATTATATTGATCAAAAACTAAATGTAATTATATTGATAAAAAACAAAATGTAATTATATTGATCAAAAACTAAATGTAATTATATTTATAAAAAACAAAATGTAATTATATTGATAAAAAACTAAATGTAATTATATTGATCAAAAACTAAATGTAATTATATTGATAAAAAACTAAACGTTATTATATGCTAAAAAACTAAACGGTGTTATATTGATAAAAAACTAAACGTAATTATATTGATAAAAAACTAAATGTAATTATATTGATCAAACACTAAATGTAATTATATTGATAAAAAACTAAACGTAATTATATTAATCAAAAACTAAACGTAATTATATTGATAAAAAACAAAATGTAATTATATTGATCAAAAACTAAATGTAATTATATTTATAAAAAACTAAATGTAATTATATTGATAAAAAACTAAATGTAATTATATTGATCAAAAACTAAATGTAATTATATTGATAAAAAACTAAACGTTATTATATGCTAAAAAACTAAACGGTGTTATATTGATCAAAAACTAAACGTAATTATATTGATAAAAAACTAAATGTAATTATATTGATCAAAAACTAAATGTAATTATATTGATAAAAAACTAAACGTAATTATATTGATAAAAAACTAAACGTAATTATATTGATAAAAAACAAAATGTAATTATATTGATCAAAAACTAAACGTAATTATATTGATAAAAAACTAAATGTAATTATATTGATAAAAAACTAAACGTAATTATATTGATCAAAAACTAAATGTAATTATATTGATCAAAAACTAAATGTAATTATATTGATAAAAAACTAAATGTAATTATATTGATAAAAAAGTAAATGTAATTATATTGATAAAAACTCAATGTAATTATATTGATCAAAAACTAAATGTAATTATATGGATAAAAAACTAAATGTAATTATATTTATCAAAAACTAAATGTAATTATATTGATAAAAAACTAAATGTAATTATATTGATCAAAAACTAAATGTAATTATATTTATCAAAAATTAAATGTAATTATATTGATAAAAAACTATATGTAATTATATTGATCAAAACCTAAATGTAATTATATTGATAAAAAACTAAATGTAATTATATTTATAAAAAACTAAATGTAATTATATTGATAAAAAATTAAATGTAATTATATGGATAAAAAACTAAATGTAATTATATTTATCAAAAACTAAACGTTATTATATTGTTAAAAAACTAAACGGTGTTATATTCATAAAAAACTAAACGTAATTATATTGATCAAAAACTAAATGTAATTATATTGATCAAAAACAAAATGTAATTATATTGATAACAAACTACATGTAATTATATCGATCAAAAACTAAATGTAATTATATTGATCAAAAACTAAATGTAATTATATTGATCAAAAACTAAATGTAATTATATTGTTGAAAAACTAAACGTAATTATATTGATCAAAAACTAAACGTAATTATATTGATAAAAAACTAAATGTTATTATATTGATAAACCACTAAATGTAATTATATTGTTAAAAAACTAAATGTTATTATATTGATCAAAAACTAAATGTAATTATATTGTTAAAAAAACTAAATGTTATTATATTGATCAAAAACTAAATGTAATTATATTGTTAAAAAACTAAATGTTATTATATTTATAAAAAACTAAATGTAATTATATTGTTAACAAAAATAAATGTTATTATATTGATCAAAAACTAAATGTAATTATATTGATCAAAAGCTAAATGTAATTATATTGATAAAAACTAAATGTAATTATATTGATAAAAACTAAATGTAATTATATTGATAAAAAACTAAATGTAATTATATTGATAAAAACTAAATGTAATTATATTGATCAAAAACTAAATGTAATTATATTTCTAAAAAACTAAATGTAATTATATTGATAAAAACTAAATGTAATTATATTGATAAAAACTAAATGTAATTATATTGATCAAAAACTAAATGTAATTATATTTATAAAAAACTAAATGTAATTGTATTTATAAAAAAACTACATGTAATTATATTGATAAAAACTAAATGTAATTATATTGATAAAAAACAAAATGTAATTATATTGATCAAAAATTAAATGTAATTATATTGATAAAAAACTAAAGATAATTATATTGATAAAAAACTAAATGTAATTATATTGATCAAAAACTAAATGTAATTATATTGATAAAAAACTAAATGTAATTATATTGATAAAAAACTAAATGTTATTATATTGATCAAAAACTAAATGTAATTATATTGATCAAAAACTAAATGTAATTATATTGATAAAAAACTAAATGTAATTATATTGATAAAAAACTAAAGATAATTATATTGATAAAAAACTAAATGTAATTATATTGATCAAAAACTAAATGTAATTATATTTATAAAAACTCAATGTAATTATATTGATCAAAAACTAAATGTAATTATATTTATAAAAACTAAATGTAATTATATTGATCAAAAACAAAATGTAATTATATTGATCAAAAACTAAATGTAATTATATTGATAAAATATTAAATGTAATTATATTGATAAAAAACTAAATGTTATTATATTGATCAAAAACTAAATGTAATTATATTGTTAAAAAACTAAATGTTATTATATTTATAAAAAACTAAATGTAATTATATTGATAACAAACTAAATGTAATTATATCGATCAAAAACTAAATGTAATTATATTGATAACAAACTAAATGTAATTATATCGATCAAAAACTAAATGTAATTATATTGATCAAAAACTAAATGTAATTATATTGATCAAAAACTAAATGTAATTATATTGATAAAAAACTAAATGTAATCATATTTATAAAAAACTAAATGTAATTATATTGATAAGAACTAAATGTAATTATATTTATAAAAAACTAAATGTAATTATATTGATCAAAAACTAAACGTAAATATATTGATAAAAACTAAATATAATTATATTGATCAAAAACTAAATGTAATTATATTTATAAAAAACTAAATGTAATTATATTGATCAAAAACTAAATGTAATTATATTGATCAAAAACTAAACGTAATTATATTGATCAAAAACTAAACGTAATTATGTTGATAAAAAACAAAATGTAATTATATTGATCAAAAACTAAACGTAATTATATTGATAAAAAACTAAATGTAATTATATTGATAAAAAACTAAATGTAATTACATTGATAAAAAATTAAATGTAATTATATTGATCAAAAACTAAATGTAATTACATTGATAAAAAACTAAATGTAATTTTATTGATAAAAAACTAAATGTAATTATATTGATAAAAAACTAAATGTAATTATATTGATAAAAAACTAAATGTAATTATATTGATAAAAAATTAAATGTAATTATATTGTTAAAAAACTAAATGTAATTATATGGATAAAAAACTAAATGTAATTATATTTATCTAAAAATAAACGTTATTATATGTTAAAACCTAAACGGTGTTATATTGATAAAAAACTAAACGTAATTATATTGATAAAAAACTAAATGTAATTATATTGATCAAAAACTAAATGTAATTATATTGATAAAAAACTAAATGTAATTATATTGATCAAAAACTAAACGTAGTTATATTGATCAAAAACTAAATGTAATTATATTGATAAAAAACTAAATGTAATTATATTTATCAAAAACTAAATGTAATTATATTGATAAAAACTAAAGATAATTATATTGATAAAAACTATATGTAATTATATTGACTAAAACCTAAATGTAATTATATTGATAAAAAACTAAACGTAATTATATTGATAAAAAACTAAGTGTAATTATATTGATCAAAAACTAAATGTAATTATATTTATCAAAAACTAAATGTAATTATATTGATAAAAAATTAAATGTAATTATATTGATAAAAAACTAAATGTTATTATATTGATCAAAAACTAAATGTAATTATATTGTTAAAAAACTAAATGTTATTATATTTATAAAAAACTAAATGTAATTATATTGATCAAAAACTAAATATAATTATATTGATTAAAAACTAAATGTAATTATATTGATCAAAAACTCAATGTAATTATATTGATAACAATCTAAATGTAATTATATTGATAAAACACTAAATGTAATTATATTTATAAAAAACTAAATGTAATTATATTGATAAAAACTAAATGTAATTATATTTATAAAAAACTAAATGTAATTATATTGATCAAAAACTAAACGTAATTATATTGATAAAAAATTTAATGTAATTATATTGATCAAAAACTAAATGTAATTATATTGATAAAAAACTAAATGTAATTATATGGATAAAAAACTAAATGTAATTATATTTATCAAAAACTAAACGTTATTATGTTGTTAAAAAACTAAACGGTGTTATATTCATAAAAAACTAAACGTTATTATATTGATAAAAAACTAAATGTAATTATATTGATCAAAAACTAAATGTAATTATATTGATCAAAAACTAAATGTAATTATATTGATAACAAACTAAATGTAATTATATCGATCAAAAACTAAATGTAATTATATTGATCAAAAACTAAATGTAATTATATTGATCAAAAACTAAATGTAATTATATTGATAAAAACTAAACGTAATTATATTGATCAAAAACTAAATGTAATTATATTGATAAAAAACTAAATGTTATTATATTGATAAAAAACTAAATGTAATTATATTGTTAAAAAACTAAATGTTATTATATTGATCAAAAACTAAATGTAATTATATTGATCAAAAATTAAATGTAATTATATTGATCAAAAACTAAATGTAATTATATTGATAAAAAATTAAATGTAATTATATTGATAAAAAACTAAAGATAATTATATTGATAAAAAACTAAACGTAATTATATTGATAAAAAACTAAACGTAATTATATTGATAAAAAACTAAATAGAGTTATATTGATAAAAAACTAAACGTAATTTTATTGATAAAAAACTAAATGTAATTATATTGATCAAAAACTAAATGTAATTATATTGATCAAAAACTAAATGTAATTATATTGATCAAAAACTAAATGTAATTATATTGATAAAAAATTAAATGTAATTATATTTATAAAAAACTAAATGTAATTATATTGATAAAAACTAAATGTAATTATACTTATAAAAACTAAATGTAATTATATTGATCAAAAACTAAATGTAATTATATTGATAAAAACTAAATGTACTTATATTTATAAAAAACTAAATGTAATTATATTTATAAAAAACTAAATGTAATTATATTGATAAAAAACTAAATGTAATTATATTGATAAAAAACTAAATGTAATTATATTGATAAAAAACTAAATGTAATTATTTTTATCAAAGACTAAATGTAATTATATTGATCAAAAACTAAATGTAATTATATTGATCAAAAACTAAAGACAAGTATATTGATAAAAACTAAATGTTATTATATTGATTAAAAACTAAATGTTGACAAAAAAATATTCCATCCATGAAATCGTTTCTGCCAGTCAATCATTGTTTTGGAATTTTTTAAATAAGGAGTGATGATGGCTATTACTCGGACTACTGTCTCAATCTTAGATTTTATTCTCACAATATTTCGATTGCTATAACCTTTGACCTTTTTCAGGTGTATCTTGCCAAACTCAGGAATCTTATCTCGTAATAATCGGATTTTGAATTGAACTATTTTTTTATGGAGTTTATCCTCGTTCCTTCAACCATGATCAGAAGTTTTAAATACTTCACAATCATATTCTTATTATCATCTGCATTGATGATTGAACCTTCAACCTCCGAAAGAGTGTCAATTGCTTATTGCTTAGCACTCCTATTCGTTATGTCAAACATTCAACAATAAGCACACCTGCGTATGACAAGCGAAATTGTCAATAATTCTGACGCACTCTTTTATTGACATTAACATAATTTTGGTTGTAATGGCCATTTTTAGCAGAGTTGAGATTCCAAAATCAGTCTTTATTGTACAATAAATATGTATGGCGTTAATTGCACAGAAACAAGTAAAAATAATATTTTTATGCATTGAATGTTTGAATAAGTGAACTAAACACATTACTCGATAAGTCTAATAAAACAACATTTAAAAAAATTACATGTCGTTATTAAAATAATAATAACTAGCAGGACCCGTGGAAATTCCACGGTAGTTAAAATCTTTTAAAACACATCAGCAAGAAATTCCTTATTGTTATATTACAAAAATGAACGTATGGAAGCAAGTAGAACAAAGAACTTTAGTTTAAACTTTTATTGAAGGTCAATGCGATCGTAACTGATACTGTTGATATTGTCAGGAAGTGCTGGTGATGATTGAGGCGGTGACAGGGACGTCGATCAGCTGCTTGGAGTGAGAATAGTGGTCAGTCAGCAGGTTCTTGGGAGTCAGACTGTGAATTTAAAAAAACTGTGACATTGTTGACATCGATTTTGGGAAAGTTCTGATGACCCCAAGTTGTTTAATATTTCAGGACATTTTGGGATTACACATGTGAGTAATGAATAGGTCACAGAAAACTGCCATTGCATCTTGATGAAGCTGTTGTAGATTCCTATGACTTCCTGTAAATGTAGATGGTAGAATAACTGGTACACCAGAATAACCATCTTCATTCCTTGCTAAATAATCCATTAAGCCAGCATATTGAGCAGCTCTTGGTTGACTTTGATAGCTTTTAATGAAGTTAAATAAGCAACCGTCAACTTTTACATATGCAATAGACTTTTCTATTTATTTTTAATTTTATTCAATGAAGATTTGGAAATTCACAAATATTTTTAAGTCGAATTATTGATATAGATTTCAATTAAATAAATTATACTGTAAATCTTTTAATAAGGAATAAATATCTATTTAAACCATAATTATTGAAACAAAGTATTTTACTGCATAAAAAAACGGTTATGGGGAGAAGGGTTAACTATTTTGAACCTTCCCCTAAATAACGATTTAATGAAAAAAATGTTTAAAATGTTCTTGTATCTGTTTTATAATTTTTGTTAAATAAGAAAAATCAATAACTTTGATAGCACTATTGTAAGAATCATGCTGAAAGCCATTTTTAATATGGGGAGGAGGGTTAACTATTCTGAAACTACACTTAACAATGTAAAAAAATAAGGGAAAATATATGTATGAACAATAAATATTTCTTCAGTTAAATAAAATATACTGTAAATCTTTTAATAAGGAATAAATATTTATTTAAACCATAATTATTGAAACAAAGTATTTTACTGCATAAAAAATGGTTATGGGGAGAAGGGTTAACTATTTTGAACCTTCACCTAAATAGCGATTTAATGAAAAAAATTTAATGGTCTTGTATCTTTTTTTAATAATTTGTTTTAAAATAAGGAAAAAAAAAATCTTTGATACCGCTATTGTAAGAATCATGCTGAAAGCCATTCTTAATATGGGGAGGGGGGGTTAACTCTTCTGAAACTTCACCTAACAATGTAATAAAAATAATGGAAAAATTCTTTAGTTAAATAAAATATACTGAAAATCTTTAAATAGGAAATAAATATTTCTTTAAATAAATTAAATCGTAAGTAATGAAACAAAGTGTTTTATTTCATATTAAAAAAAAATTGTTGTGTCCATTTTTTATAGTATTTAAATATGTATGCCCTGTCGGTGGGCATTAGAAGATGATGACTGCCTGTAAAAGAAGCAAAATAAAACGAACAAAACATAAGTAATAACTATGTAAACAACGTGAAGATGTATAAATGTTACAAAATTACTCGATTCGGCATTAAATAACACGAAAAAGGATTGATATGCCGTAAAACAAAAACAAAACAGAACAAGATGTAAAATGTTTTGACTTTGTGTTACTCAGTGTATTTGCGAATGGTGACTTTGGTGATTTATTTAATAAAGTCATTCTTGACTTTTGTAACATTTATTTCTAAACATATTTTTTGTTATGTAAGGCTCACTCAAAAGTAAATAAAAAAAAAGATAAAGTAGCACAGAAAAAAAAACGAACTTGTAACGTTAAATGTAAAAAAATATATTTATTACTGAATAAAATAGAATAATCGTTCCATATTACACTACAATAATAAACAGAAGACATCGTTAAAAATGTAAGTAAAATACTATACTATTTAAACTGTGGAACGATACCTTCTATGCATAATTGTCTTTAAAATAATCCGGAACCATAAATAGACAGTTCATATATATACATTTGTTGTTGTTGTTGTTGTTGTTGTTGTTCGGGAAGTTTTGGAAAATAAAGAGTGAACAATAAAGGGAGATAATTCACATTAATTAATGTTTGCGATGATGATGACGCGTTTCATTAATTAATGTTTGCGATGATGATGACGTGGCACCGTACGGACAAGCATATCAATAGATAAATTATAATAATAAATATTCTGAGAAGCTGATTTTCATCCACCTCAAAAACAAATAAAATCCAAGGATTTGTGCTGTAATTTATTTTTATTTATTTTCTTAACTTAATAAATAGTGACAAAATTCGTTAAAACCAGACAATTCTCAGATTGCTTTTGCAATCAGGAATATCAATTTTTAAAACAAAATAACTATTAGGTTAGAAAGGCACTTACAGATTCATGACAACTTCCATTGTTTTCCCCAGAAAATTTTATACATATGATTTAAAGGTCATAAAAATAGAATATATTTTAAACTTTAAATTTTAAAATGTGGTTATACCCTCATAATTTTCTTAGGTGTGCATTGAACATTTGCAAACATGAAGAGTAAAATCATACTAAGTAAGTTGTAGAAACTATGTGTTTCCTGAGACCAGCAGATTCCACACGATATGTTGACCTCCTCGGACAAGTTTTATAAAAGTCTTGTCGGAGATATCGGTTTCATCTGAAAAAAAAGGGGTTGAAGGGCGATGCTTAAAAGGTGCAGGTAGCAATCGGGGTTGCAAAAAAGAAATCCTCCTTAAACGACCCGCCCAACAGGGTCTGGTAACAACACTATCTAAACTTCCTGAGTAGAAGACTAACGGTCTGGTCTCTATGATAACACAGTACAGACTGAACTGGTAGAGAGAGACTAACCCTGAATATATAGGTTGTAATCACCTTCCACCCCTCCTACTCAATCCTGACTATAAATATCAGAAGTAAACAGACATTCAAGTTGGTCACAATATCCCCTGTCGCTGAACCTGCCAGATGTAAGTAACATTCATCCAACTCAATTTTTTTTCCACATACTCCCAACAACAAGAAAAAGAAAAAAATTCAAAAGGGGAAAAAGTCATTAAACTGAAGCTCAGAAAAAGAAATAAAATAACAATGTCCAATCCACTGTTTATAAGGAACATGGTATCCTCCTTTTCCCTTACAACATGCTATTGCTGATTACAATTTTAGGCAGGTAGCAGGCTTGGTCTTCCTCTACGTCGTTTTTGTGGTACACACTCAAGGCAGTACCATTTCCGTCTTCTTGGGGGTGCCTCATCGATGCCAACACATTAGAAATGATACCATTCATCACATGAGTCGCATCCAATCATGGCCTTATCTAATTGAGGAGCATTGCATATTGGACATAACCAGACAGGGTCTTCTGCAACGGAAGATAAACATGATGGCTCTCTGTCCCCATCATCAACTGGCTCATTCACTGTGGGTTCGATAGAATCGATGACCTCTGGTTCTGGAATATTGTTAGGGGCCACAGACAGCTCTAAAGGATACAGATGTTTCAATGAGTGGACTTCCACAAGACCATCTCCTCTCCTGACACGGGCGGATCTAACTACATTATCATTGCCTCATATAAGATCCACAATGATTCCCAAAATCCAAAATGGTCTCGGTTTTAAGGGGCTGTTAACCAGAACCACATCATCCTTTTGAAGGCGATTCTCTGATCGCAATCGGGAGTGCCCCGGAGATTTCCGTCCCAGGTCCAAAAGGTATTTGTTGTACGACAACTTATGGAAATCAGCACCATTGGTTCCTATGCTCCATGGTTCTGATCAGTCTCTCCCTGCTGGGTGGCACTGACGTAGCAAGATCCCTCTGTCCTAATTATAACAATAACCCAGGGCTCTTGTTGGGTTTCAAGAACATGTTAGGAGTGATAGCTGTAGCATTATTGTCTACAGACACCTGGTATGTTAGCAGTCGATTGTTAACCGATCTCTGAATATCGGAGATCATGGTCACCAGTGTGAAATAATCCAATTTGCTCCAATGATCTTAAATAGGCAGGTTTTTATGGTCTTGATGCAACGTTCCCAAGTTCCTCCATACCATGGTGAAAACAAGGGAATAGTATTAAGTCTCATGCCACACGAGCCAAATTTATCTTGATATTCGTTCATTAGAGAAATACGGCCAAAAAGTTTCCCACTTCCAATAAAAGTCTTGGAGTTATTGCTATAAATAGCCCCCGGAATCCCATATTGATTTGTGAAGTGAGCCAGAGCTTGAAAGAAGGACAGCACGCTCATGTCCGGAACCACCTCTATATGGAAGGCTCTCACATTCAGGCAAGTGAAAACCAACAAATACATTTTTCTATCAGAGTTTCCCTCTTTCACCCAGACATAGCCAGTGAAGTCAACGCCTGTATGCCGGTAAGGCACTTCAAAATCAGCACGAGGAGCTGGTAGACTAGCCACGGCATTGGGAAGCACCGGTCTGGAATTGCATCGCTTGCATCTTGCACAAGATGCCAAGACCTTATTTACCGCTTGTCTACCTTGTGGAACCCAGTAGCCGCTCTGCCTCAATTCAGCCAAGTTTGCTCTGGTTCCCAAATGTGAACATTTTACATGACAGTCTACAACAATAAGTTTTGTAATTGGGTGATGTTTTCCAAGCAAAATAGGATTTTTTACTTCATATGCCAGATGTGAAGATCGGTCAAGTTTTCCCTTGACCAGATTAGTCCATCAGAATCCAGAAATAGATCCAAGGCACGAACTCGCCTGAGTTCCTGGTTCCTCATAGGTTCTGTCAGATACTCAATCTCTGCAGGAAATTCCTGTCTCTGGAGTAATATCGGCAAATAAACTGCAGCTTTGGAATTGTTGTCCCATTCACGCCCCAGTTTAATAGCTAAAAACTTGTAGACAATGAGGTGACTCTCAGCAAACGAGAAAAGGTTGAGAACCTATGGATAGGTATGATAGAAGGGCATTCTTGGCCCATGACCAGTGAGTAGTTCATCAAAGCATGAGCCATCCGTGAGCAATATTCATTTAAGCATGGTAACTCCTGTGCTGGCCACTGAAGGAGTCCTCCGCCTAGCTAAGAGGGACCAATACACCAAAATTCAAAATTGGACAGAAACCTTCTCATCGTTAATGCTCTCGTTATCATATCAGCAGGATTATCCATTGTGGCCACATATTTTAGTCCATATCGTGATTCCAACTCGCGATTCATCAGTAAAATGTCCTTCAATCTGATTTTAGCAAAAATGTTTTTGCTGGCCATAGATTGCGACAACAGCCAAGACAACACTACCTGGGCATCGGTGGCCACACACAACCTAGCTGGAATAAACTGCTCACAATTATTCAGGATGGTTGGCAGGCATTTTAGTGCAAGATAAACTGCCATTAGCTCTAACACTGGCAGAGTTTTTTCCTTCATTGGGGCAACCTTTTCCTTAGCGAATAGCAAGCAAGATCGGCGGTCTTGCACCACAAGGGCTTGTCTATCAAATTGAAGATCACTTAACTCTGACAGATTCTTAGAAAGTTTTTTCAAACCACTAAAAATTTCAGGAGGAAGAGGATCATCCCAACCAAAATGATTCTTCCACATAGTCCTAATAAGCCCACGACTTCAGACTGTAACCGGGAGGCAGAGAGACAGTGGGTCGAATAGTTTAGAAGCTTCAGAAAGGATCCTTCTCTTCGTTGAGGCACCAGGATCACACTGAATAGGTGCCACATGCATTTTTTCTGGAAGGGGATTGCATTGATACCCCAATACCCTCTCCCATTCCTTGTCGTGTACACTTAGCATACCATCACTTTTCATCCTATCTCGGAGGGCGTTAACATTTGTGTTACATGACTGGATAATAAATCCTCCCTCCCGCAGACGTTTCTTTGTAAGAGAATATAGTTCGACAAGTTTGTGCGGATCGGCTTCAGCTGTAACAAGGTTGTCCACATAAAATCGTGTTTCCATCATCTTCCGACAATCATCCAATGGATACTGAGCTGCATGAAATTTAAGAATACACCCCAATATGAATGGGCTGGCAGTGAACCCAAAAATCAACGTAGGGCATCTAAAACAGCGAAGATAATCTCAGACCTTGATGAAGAAACAGAATCTGTTCTTGTCAGCTTTCAGGCGGAGACGTATCATTAAGAATGCCTTTCGAATGTCTGCCAACAGAATGTAGTTATTAACTCTGAAGCTCATCAACAAATTTAGCATGTCTCCGGTGAGGTTGATGCAAGAGTAAGTGGCTTCATTAAGGGACATTCCGTTACCAGTCTTCAAGCTACAATTGAAAACAGGACGGATCTTGGTCATAGCTGTAGGGTCATGCTTAACAACTGGTCGATGTGGTATCCATACATAATTCTGACATTCGTGGATGGGTACAAAGATCTCCTCAATTATACCATCTTGTTCCTGTTGCCGGAACACTTCCAAGTAGTCCTGATACATATTTTTTATCAGGTCCTTAGTCACCCGGTCCAAGATACGTAAAGAGACAGCATGATTAGACGGGACTCTGGCTAACTTGTCAACATGCCAGGGAAGCTCCACATAGTATGTGCCATCTTTGAACTCTATGGCATTTTGAAAGCGCCTTATCTGCTCTTGATCATAGTCAGAGAAGGTATTTTCATCATGTATTCCCAAAGATTCCAGGTTGAACATCTGTTCCAACCCCCTCTGTACTTCACTATCAGGAAAGAACTCGGGGTCTAGGTGTGGGTTGGCTTTCAAGAACAAAACACAGGTAGGAGGAATGTAATTGTGGAGTCTGCATTACAGAGTTAAACGAGAGGTGTGCTACCTCATAGGGAGTTTGATCCTCAGAGAAGAAGGATTCCACAGTTCCAAATGGGACAACACTTGCTGTTGTGGAGAAGGCCCATCCCTTCAGACAAGGAACAAGTTGAAAGGGCCCCAATTGATGTAGGAGGTCCAAACCTTTGATTGGTATGAAGTCCGAGCCAGTTTCAAATTTCCCGGCCACATCCTGGAAGGCATCTAACAAGAGTTCCAAATTTGTTAGTCGGACAAACAAATCGATCATCTCGGTTACCAAAATATGAGATGTCACTGGATTTCCACAACCCAAACTGATGTCCAGAGCAACTTCTTTGAAACTTCTATCACATTCGCCTAGCAGGGTGGATAACCTAATCTGGCAATCCATTCCAATTGTCTCTAGTGAGCCCAAGCCATGCAGTACATCAGCAGACAGATATGACCTCCTACTGCCTGTGTACAGAAGGCAATTGATTGCAATAGACTTCTTTCCCCTGCTGAAAGTCACAAACAAAATGGGAGGCAAGCTTCGTGAATATCCAGGCCACGTCTGGGGGCTAGTGCCTATATGGAATGATGAGGTAGTCTTAGGTCTCCGTGCCATACTCTGAGAAGAACTCCTTCCACTATCAAATGAAGTACTGGCAGAGGTGCCGACCTTGACCTGTAGTCGTTTAATTGCCTCCCCGGTGAGCTCTAATATAGAAGACAAGGATGGTATGCGGATCCCCGTCAGCCCAATCATTTCCCCCTTTAGCTCCTTAGGAAACTTCAAAAACAGAATCTTGCCCATTAAACGAGCTCCACCTGAAGTATTCACAGAAAAGTCGCAGCTCCTCCAAGATGGAAGCAGTCCTGGAAATAAACTCGCCAAAATCCGAGTAGGAGATCTCCTTCCTTGGTGTATAATCAAGTATGTCTTGGAATATTTGATCAATGATCTCATCGATATTTAAATATTCCTTTTTCAGTAAAGCAAGGGCACGTTGATAATTTGACTCTGTGCAGCTCAAATGGTTGATTAGCCTCAAGGCTCTGTCTGTAAGGGAGCATTTTAAGAAATTTAAACGTTCAGCGTTGTTAACCATACCAACCACACAGTTTTCAAATCTCGACAAAAAATTCTGGAAACTCATGAGATCGGTAGCCATCTCAGAACCACCAAATGTGGGTCTGGTGATCTGTATTTGTGGAGGTTTAACTACAAAGGAAGCTGAACTTCTTCCTGATGTCGAATGAGGAGTTGTATCCATGAAAGAACTGGCAGTAGGTGCAGCCAAGGAATCATCCAATTCACCCAACTCTATATGGTATTCCATGAGTTGTGATGCCCAACTAACTTCTGTTTCCAGTACATCCGCCTCTGGAATTTGAGCTAATTTCAGCTTAGTGAAGCATACTTCCATTTCGTGAATATACTCCAAAATATCCTTGCGGAAGATGACATAAGCGTGCGGGGTCACTATCTCCATGACACAGCTTCAACCGTTCATTAACCTTTATCTTCAGTACAGTCATCCATTGAAGGATCCGTTCCCTGGAAACTTCCATGCCGAATAACGAGTTGATCAATTATGTCACAGGTCAGCGAAAAAGGATAATTCTTAAAAATTCTTTTTTGCAATTTGAAAAAGAAAGGGTTGAAGGGCGATGCTTAAAAGGTGCAGGTAGCAATCAGGGTTGCAAAAAAGAAATCCTCCTTAAACGGGGTCTGGTAACAACACTATCTAAACTTCCTGAGTAGAACACTAACGGTCTGGTTTCTATGATAACACAGTACAGACTGAACTGGTAGAGAGAGACCAACCCTGAATATATAGGTTGTAATCACCTTCCACCCCTCCTACTCAATCCTGACTATAAATATCAGAAGTAAACAGACATTCAAGTTGGTCACAATATCCCCTGTCGCTGAACTTGCCAGATGTAAGTAACATTCATCCAACTCAATTTTTTTTCCACACATCAGACATTCAGTTGATACCGACTTTGCTGCTATTTTAATTATGTTTTGTAATGCTTCTAATCAAGCATTGTTATATCAACTTGGACAAGCTAATTTGTTGTTTGCTAAGGCTAAGGTTGTTCCTTCTGTCAAGAGAACTCTGTCTACATTAAAGCTGTTGTCAGTGTATTTAGGCATTCAACATGTCTCAGTGTTAGTTAAGATGTTTCCAATAATGTTGAAGGAAATTATAGTAGCAACTGACGCTCAGGTTAACACGAAGTGCCAATTCACCAGAAATCGTCTGAAGGATATAAAGGCTATGATTAGTGACTTACGTGATAAAGGTTTTATTCTAAAGTTTAAGTACGTCAATACAATTGAAAATCGTGCTGATTTCGTGACGCTTAATAAATTCGTTAAAGACAAGAATTTTTGGGTGAAGGGTCCGTTATGGTTAATTAAGTCATGTTTCTGTTGGAAAGGTTCTCTTCTTTAAATAAGTCAATAAGAATATTAACTGTTGTGTTCAAGTTCATTGCCAAATTGAAATGTATGAACGATGATGTTAGTATTAAAGCTAAGTTGTATTTAATTATCATATTATATATTATAATAAGTCAATTCTTCACCAGAGAGAATAATTTTTTGGAATATCCTGATCTAGGTGAGGTAACATAGTTGGTATCTAGGTACAATTTTGTTCTTGGATATGAAAAGTTGATTCGCAGTCGTAAACGATTAGACAATTCTGCTTATTTTCTCAGCGATGTACTTCATCCGATTTTGTAACCTAAATCGTGTCATATTACGAGTTTGTTTGTTATGAATTGTCATACTAAATGCAAACACTATGGATTTTGGTTAACCAAAGCCAGACAAGCTGTAAAAACTGTTATCTCTGGTTGTGCTATTTGTAAAAGATATAATTCCTTGTCCTTCCGGTATCCCAAGATAACTTACTTATCTAGGGTGAACATTTTTAGACCCTTTTTACATACAGGCATTGGCTTCATGGTTCACCTGTTGCTGATGATAGTGAAATTAAGTAAATGCATGTTTTGATCTTTACGTGTTTCAACGTCAGAGCTATTCATTTGAAACTCTTGCCCAATATGTCTACTCAATCTATAATTTTGGCTTTCCTAAGATTCTTTAACCTGTTTGGTGTTCCTACACACATTCATTTATTCTGAGAATGCCTTGTCCTTCATTAGAGGTTATGACTTGGTAGGGAAGGTATGTTTGTCTGATTAGTTCCAAGGAAATCTTGATACTTGTAATATCGAAGACAATATTGTACCTGTGTACGCCATATGGTTTGGAGCAGTATGGGAAAGGTTGATTAAGACACTTAAGAATTGTTTATTCAAGGTCGTAATAGATTGGGAAAGGTTGATTAAGACACTTAAGAATTGTTTATTCAAGGTCGTAATAGATTGGGAAAGGTTGATTAAGACACTTAAGAATTGTTTATTCAAGGTCGTAATAGATTGGATTATTTTCAGTTATTAACTGTTCTGTCAGATTTGCATAAGCCAATCAACAAGAGACTGTTAACTTATCGTTTTGCGATGATTCCAGTTGGGAAATGATCGCCCCTAATCTTTTCATTCACCCATGGAAATGTGGTATTTTTAAATTTAGATTAAGATCCCTTTTAAGATAGTCCTCCTAATAGATCTGATCTAGTCGAAAGTTTGAAATGCAGAGATTCCATTTTACACGTTTAAACTGTTGTGATATGAACATTATTTGTTGTGGTATAGACATTATTTGTTGTGGTATGGTATGGACATTATTTGTTGTAGTATAAACATTATTTGTTGTGTTATGGACATTATTTGTTCTAGTATAAACATTATTTGTTGTGTTATGGACATTATTTGTTTGTAGTATAAACATTATTTGTTGTGTTATGGACATTATTAGTTGTGGTAGGAATATTATTTGTTGTGGCATGAACATTATTTGTTGTGGTATGGACATTATTTGTTGTGGTATGGACGTTATTTGTGGCGTTATAGACATTATTTGTTGTGGTATGAACATTATTTGTTGAGGTATGAACATTATTTGTTCTGGTATGGATATTATTTGTTGTGGTATGAACATTATTTGTTGTGGTATGGGCATTATTTGTTGTAGTACGAACATTATTTGTTGTGGTATGGATATTATTAGTTGTGGTAGGAACATTATTTGTTGTGGTATGAACATTATTTGTTGTGGTATGAACATTATTTGTTTTTGTATGGACATTATTTGTTGTAGTATAAACATTATTTGTTGTGGTATTGAACATTATTTGTTGTGGTATGAACATTATTTGTTGTGGTATGAACATTATTTGTTTTTGTATGGACATCATTTGTTGTGATTTGAACATTATTTGTTGTGGTATGGACATTATTTGTTGTGGTATCAACATCATTTGTTGTGGTATGGATATTATTTGTTGTGATATGAACATTATTGGTTGTGGTATGGACATTATTAATTGTGGTAGGAACATTATTTGTTGTGGTATGAACATTATTTGTTGTGGAATGAACATTATTTGTTGTGGTATGAACGTTATTTGCTGTGGAATGGACATTATTTGTTGTGGTATGAACATTATTTGTTGTGGAATGAACAGTATTTGTTGTGGTAGGAACATTTTTTTGTTGTGGTAGGAACATTATTTGTTGTGGTATGAACATTATTTGTTGTGGTATGAACATTATTTGTTGTGGTATGAACATTATTTGTTTTTGTATGGACATAATTTGTTGTGATTTGAACATCATTTGTTGTGGTATGGACATTATTTGTTGTGGTATCAACATTATTTGTTGTGGTATGGATATTATTTGTTGTGATATGAACATTATTTGTTGTGGTATGGACATTATTAATTGTGGTAGGAACATTATTTGTTGTGGTATGAACATTATTTGTTGTGGTATGAACACTATTTGTTGTGGTATGGATATTATTTGTTGTGGTATGGATATTATTTGTTGTGGTAGGAACATTATTTGTTGTATGAACGTTATTTGCTGTGGAATGAACATTATTTGTTGTGGTATGAACATTATTTGTTGTGGAATGAACAGTATTTGTTGTGGTAGGAACATTATTTGTTGTGGTATGAACATTATTTGTTTTTGTATAGACATCATTTGTTGTGATTTGAACATTATTTGTTGTGGTATGAACACTATTTGTTGTGGTATGGATAGTATTTGTTGTGGTATGGATATTATTTGTTGTGGTATGAACATTACTTGTGGAATGAACATTATTTGTTGTGGTATGAACATTATTTGCTGTGGTAGGAACATTATTTGTTGTGGTATGAACATTATTTGTTGTGGAATGAACAGTATTTGTTGTGGTAGGAACATTATTTATTGTGGTAGGAACATTATTTGTTGTGGAATGAACATTATTTGTTGTGGAATGAACATTTTTTGTTGTGGAATGAACAGTATTTCTTGTGGTATGAACATTATTTGTTGTGGTATGAACATTATTTGTTGTGGTATGAACGTTATTTGCTGTGGAATGAACATTATTTGTTGTGGTATAAACATTATTTGTTGTGGAATGAACAGTATTTGTTGTGGTAGGAACATTATTTGTTGTGGTAGGAACAGTATTTCTTGTGGTATGGACAGTATTTCTTGTGGTATGAACATTATTTGTTGGGCTTGAGAGAAATATCTCGAGATCTATATCAAGCGTATTTTGATAATAAAATCAAAGTAGGAAATGTAGTTTTGATCAAAACTTTCACAAGGCCAAGGCCCTATTGGAATTTTTTTAGAGTAATGAAATATTCCCATGGAACTGATGGTTTAGTTCAGCAAGAACACCCTTAGAAGCATTTATTTCCGTTAGAGCTTACGCATTCGTTTTAAGTGCCTTGATAGGATGAAGGTGGGGATTTTCATTTTGAAAATGATAATGAGATTATCAATGAATCTCTGTCTAGACCTGTGAAATCACAGAGGTCTGAATTTATTGGTATTGAATTTGGTTGTTTCGGAATTTCTTTTTTTCTCTCAATTTTTTTTAATTTGAGAATGTTGGAATTTTATTTCTGTTTAATCTTTCTTCCTCTCTTTTTTCTCTACTTCTTCTTTCTTACTCTTTTATTTATTTTTGATGTAATGATGATGATTGTTGTATCACGTGGCTTAATTATACTTGCTGATTGGTTTGGGAAGTGTTTTTTGAAGATTTGCGTTATTTTATCAATTTAGGTTTTGGTGTCCACTATTGTGGGACGTGTGAACTTTATCTCCGTCAAAAAAGATGTAAAAATTAGAAATAGTCTTAACTGGATTTTAAAACAGTTTGAAATAAAAAATGTTTGAGAATAAGTTAACGGTTAAGTTTATCCAGATGTTGTGACTAGACTATAAAAAGTCGAAGAAGAAGATATGTTGGTAAAGACATAAAAATCAGTAACCTTTGTGCACCGGAAGGTAAAAAAACAAATATTTCTTCTAGGAATGAAGAAGTTGTTTAATGGCAAGGTTTAAAACGAGGTCGAAATGCTGCGAGGCTAAGTTTAGCCGTATTACAAATAAAAATATGCACAATAATAAAGGAAATTCTGCCAAGTGAGGTGGTGGAAAATCAGCTGCTGAAGAGACGAAGTTACAGAAATTACCAAATGAATCTTGATCGAACATTTGTGGTTTTATTTTCGTCATCTACAAGGAACTAACATGGATATATTTACCCAAAGTCGGAAAGAGATATTGCAATAATTAAGGGAAAGTAACTTATGTTGACTTATTTTCGTTTATATGTAAAAAGTTAATATGGTCGTCCATTATAAAAAACGCTTCAGTAAATGATTTCTTTTTATCTATTTCTCTTTCTTTCTTTCTTTCTTTCTTTCTTCTAATCTTCACTCTCTCTACTGTTTTTTTAATAGTTACATAAGATCTGTTAGACCTTGCTAAAGAGACAAATTTGGCAGTTGCAGATGCAAATGAACATTTTACATTTTCTTATTTTTTTAAAACTTTTTTTTCCAAAATTTTTTTAATCTTCTGGACAGTCGTTTCTTGCTTCTTGTTTTTATTGTTGTATTTTTAAAAGTACCTTGGTAACTATGACTCGCGGGATAATGATCGTTGGACATAGCGACAAATTTTCCATATAAGTTAGTATAATTCAGTATATGACAAACCCGTAAATGTGCTCCCTTTTTGATCCAGCGTTTACGGACGGTGGTTCATGCAGTAATCCTCTTGATTATGATTATCCCCATTCTAGAATGAAAGTTCGACCAAAATTGAAGGCAATCTGTTCTTTTATTCTTTCTTTCTTTGTAAATGGTATAATAGAAAAAATGAAAAAATTATTGCAAAAAGAATATTTCAGTAAAATTGTCTGACTTTGGTTTGTTATACTCGATTACCAGACTACCAGAATTACAGAATGATAAATAATAAACATAGCTTTTTGTTTCTTTATTCAAACAAAATAGAAAACTAACAATAAAAGCAAACAAAAACTTCCCTTGAAATTATATTAAATTAAATCTTTATTATTATTTTCACCTTAAATTATAATGTTATTTCAAATACAAATTAAAAATATTTAAAATTAAAATAAATAATTATAATTGTTTTGATAAAATCGTTCAACTTCATTTTCTATGGATCATTACAATTATTTTTGCTTTCCAAATTAATACAAAAGAGATATGTCTTTCGGCATGATAAAATTTTTAGGCCATTTGCCATAAGAACATAAAATATCGCATTTGTCTTTTTCTTTTATGAAAAGGGAATACACAGAAATGAGATTTCAATAAACGACACATCATTCTGTTGATTCACTTCAATACCATACTTTAATAAGGGCATAAGTCCTTAAAATACCATCAAAAAAGATTTGTCTTTTGTTATTTTCACTATAGCATTGACGTGAGATGCATAATATATATATTACTGACGATAGAATAAAAGTCATAATTTGTGGTAAGAATTTTAGAAATACAATTTTAATATCAGTTAAACAAAACAAGAAAAGAAAAACTGATACATTTATGTAAAGCCACGTTAATCTCTAAATTCTTATAACCAATAAGGTACTAGATAAAAATCAATTCTAAGTGAAACTCTTCTAGAAGCTGAAAGTTCAAGCCTCAGTACGAGCAATACTAAGAATACAATTACAAATTACTTAAGGTTAGGGTTGACGTAGTGAGAGCATGCTACTTCTGTACATGAGATAAAGTTTCTGTTCAAAGTTCAGTGCAGATTCTTGAGTTTGACAGAAAGCTCCCTGAGTTTGACACACCTAAGATTGTGAAAGATGAGAAACACTAATCATTCAGATAATCCAATAATACAAAGTATGTTTTTGTGTTAACCAATTCCATGTTTGTTACGTTAATTCTTGTCTTTTAAGCTTTAATTATATAATTTTTATCTTGCAGTGTCCCACTGAAGGATCTCCAGTATTTTCTGTTCATATCCGAGTGTGTGGAGACTGGTCAGGTGATTTGGTAATTATGACATTACGTGCAAAACATTTGTAAAAGCACAACTAGAACAGGAAAAAAAAAACAAAAAAAAATCACAAAAAAAACTTTTTACGTTTTGAAATATTAACATTTAATCAGCACTAAAAATCTGTTTGAACGATTTCAGATTTTTTCACACATTTTTTTCCAGAATACAATTTTTTCTCTATTCCAAGAAAATTGTTGTAAAAGCTTAATTTAGGAAAAAATATTTAGGATTTCATTATAGGATATTTAATTTTTTTTTTTTACAAGCTGGTCACCACTTATCAAGGTCCAGAAGCCACTCAAGGATAAGGGTTATTACGTGTACAGTACGTTAGTGTTGAGATTTGATAAAGTGTCTACTCAAGGGGGCGGTTTATCAGCAATTTGTTTATGTTCAACTTGAAGACATCCAGGTTGTAGTCAGATGGGAAACAGGCAGACGGAACAGAGTTCCACAGGCATGCTCTTCTAAGAAAGAAGCTTTGTTCATGGAATCTACGTTTTGGTTTTGGCACAAATAAAGAGTGGGGAAAATTTTTTACCGTGGTTTCAGCTAGACGGGTGTTTTTCGTGAATGCTTGGTGAGGGGGTACCAGGGATTGGAGCTCAGACAAGCACTTGCCATGGAAGTAACAATAAAACAAAGACAGGGTCGCAACGTCTCTCCTGTGCGAGAGAGGTTGCAGGGAAGAGAAAAGGTCATCCCCCACTAAGCCACGAAGCCTATTTTGTACTCTGCCAAGGCAGGATAGAGTGTTTTTAGCAGCTCCTGCCCAGATGTAATATAAGTAGAGAATTGCGTCAGCATTGAGATATCTTCTGGAGCGGTAGAAGGATCCTACCATTTTTTCAGCGACCTTGATGTACGTGTTCCATTTCAGATCAGGAGTAAAGGTCAAGCCCAGAAGCTTATCAAAGCATGGAGCTTCCCCTAGTCGAGATCCGCCCATTTCAATTGATGCCAGATGGGGATCAGAGCATTGATGATGTAAGGATAGGAGCTTGGTTTTAGATGCATTAAAGTAACCAGCCAACTCTTCCCCCACTGTACACGCTCAAGATCAGAGGAGAGAGAATTAGAGAGAACTTAGTCATTTATGGCCTTAGATGTGTTGCCATACATGGTTGTGTCATCAGCATAGATGTCAATGAATGATTTAAGTATGTGTTTTTGGAGATCATTGATGTAGATCAAGAAGAGAGTTGGGCCCAGGATGGACCCCTGAGGGACTCTGGCATTAATACTGAGGGCTTCTGATTTCTGCCCATCAACCACTACTCTCATGAGCTTATCAGAGAGAAATGATTTAATGATCGAGAAAACATTTCCAGTTATATCGTAGCTGGAAATCTTGTGAAGTAGGCCCTTATGCCATACTTTATCGAAGACTTTTGATATGTCAAGAGCAATTGCCCTAGAGAGGAAGCCTTTGTCAAGAGATTCACTAATCCTATGAGATATAACCGTTAGCACATCTGCTGTAGATCTAGCAGAACGGAAACCATATTTTATGTCATTAAGAAGGTTATTTCTGCTGAGGTGGTTGACTACTTCTCTATTTAGTATGGATTCCAGCAACTTACTCATAACACACAGGAAACTTATTGGTCTGTACTGAGAGGGAGACGACTTATCACCTGAATTCTTAAATACAGAGCATACTGATGAGGTTTTCCAGGGTGTTGGGAAGCACTTCTCTTTAAGGCAACGCTTAAACAGTTTTGTAAGTATCGGGGCAAGTTCTGGTTGAATCTTTTTCAGCACTATAATTGTAATGCCGTCAGGGCCAGTTGCTTTACTGGAATCAAGGTTCTTGATTAGCTTAGCGACCTCACGCACAGATATTTGTATGTTGCATAGCATGTTGTCTGTTATAGGAGGAAATACAGGGAGTTGATGGCCTTCGTCATGTAGGGTAGAATTAGCTGCAAAGTTCTTGGCAAATAGTTTGGCCTTGTCTGATGCTGACTAGATGACCTCAGATCCATTGATGATGGTTGAGATAGAACGCACGCTTCTGTTCAGGATCCTGTTTGCTATTTGCCAAAACTGGTGGGAACCAAGCCGCTGCTCAGCAAACTTATTGCATTTCGTTTTTATTTTAACTGATTGAACCAAGTGGTCAGAAGATCCCAGAGGAGACAGAACGGAACATGAACATAGCTCAGGGGAAATTGTGAGAAAAAGGTCTTGAAGGCTAGTGTACTGACAGGAAGTATCAGGCACACGGGTGGGTTCGTGAACAATCTGGGTGAGATCATAGGCAATGGCAAAATCATGACAGAACCTCCTCTCATCATCTGTCTTGTTCGAGTGGGTCAGCTATTCCACATTGTGGACATTGAAGTCACCACAAATGTGGATGTTACCTAAAGGATGAGCAGACATGATGTGGTCAATTTTTTCACATATGCTCTTAAAGATAGTAACTCCGCTGTTGTGGGGGTGATAGAGGGCAAATATAAATACAGTGGTGTAAGCAAGTGCAACCCAGGAGCACATATAAGGTAAATTAGGGTCTTCACTGGAGATATCCCTACCACATGGGAAGCCATCTTTAATGTAGGCACATATTCCATGCCCATGGCGATCTTGGGGGTCAGATTAGATGTTTAGAATATCCTTTAATTATGAATTCGTCTAGAGAGGTGGTCGGTCCTATTCCAGTTTCACTGAGAAAGAATATGTCCGGTTTTGTCTCCTGTAATTGGGTTTCAAGCTCTGGAAGGTTGGAACGTAGACCCCTGATATTGGAGAAGGAGACATGAGAATAGGGGTCTACGTTGGAGGATGGGGTCCTACGTTTATTCATGATTTTTTTATAGAGATAATTTTCTGGATAATTTATTTCATAGGATTTAGTTTTTATGATATTAACTAAACACAAGTTTTAATTAAGAGCATGGTTGTCAGAGTTATTTCCCTTCAACTGATATCCGGGTTATCTCTCTTATTTGGCCGAAGTACAGAATGTGCTTTTAGATCTGGAAAAAAAAAGTCGTTACACACATGTGAACATATTAAAAACGAATACTGGTAGCAAAATGTAGGTCACATTTACTAATCCATTGTTCACTTTATCGATGAAATGCATGCAATAAAATCATGAAAATTAGTAGATTTCATATATTCGAGATATATATATATATATATATATATATATATATATATATATATATAATATATATAATATATATATATATATATATATATATATATATATATAAGTAGTATAGATAAAATAATTATCCACAGACAGGTGTTTCACCAAAGTTATACAAGAAAAATAATAACAAAACTCAACATAACTTTTAAAGTAGTAAACTAGTACATAATTTCAGTAACACACCCAACCACATGTATAGATGTGGTAACACACCTAACCACATGTATAGATGTGTTGACGAACCGTAAATAGGGTGAAATACGTGCCTGTAGATAATTATTTTATCTCTTATATGATAAAATAGGAACATTTTTTCTCTTCACAAAATTACAATATAACTTCACAAACGCTGCCTCCACACATAAATCAGAAATGGTCACATTACATGTCAGTACTTGATGCATATTTTCCTGCTATTATCATTCGATTTCATTCACAATCACAAATTGCTACATTATTTCCGAAGAGAAAAACTATTCAAAACCAGTCATAATTAACTATGGTAGGAGGATAACTCAACCACTTAATATTTTCTACTGTGACTATTCCAGTTAGGACTGGAGCAAATATTTCATAGTCTACGTTTACTGTGAAGCACCATAGTTACTTTGTTTTGTCATTATGCGCCCTTATCTTTCACCTATGGCTCAATTGCTGTGACAATAATGAACATCCGCTTTTCAATTCACTTCTGATTAAACCGCCGATTTCATTGTTTACTCAGACATAAACACTCATCTTAGAATTGGCATTTAATGAACACTACAGAATAAATTCATTACACATGACCACCATCGCGTCAATTAGTTATTACAAACACTGTGCAATGATGGAGTTATCAGCATTTCCATAGAACCTTAACTTCAGTTGTTTACTCTTACATTTATCTTCGCGTAAACGCTTCTGCTCGATGTGTGCGTGTTTTGTGATAGAGGTGCCAGACAAAAACAAATGTATGACGCCACCTTATTAAAAAAAAAAAAGAAAAGGACAAAAAACGCCAATTTACAAACTCAAAAACAGTAACATCTTCTTTATTAATATACTATATAAACAAACAAAATCCAAGTCAATTATATTGAAGACGTTTACCCCTAAATATTGGCATCTTTCTTTTCTTACATAAATTCAGATTGTTTTCTTAGCAATGAAGTAAAAATGTTCTCTGTGCAAATGAAACCATAGTTTTTATATAGACTTTTGGTGGAAATTAATTTTTTTTTACATCGATACACTTGCTCTTATAGACGTTAATAATACATTAAAAAGTTTATAATGGTTTAAAATGTACCTAGATATGACTTTAAACTATATCCCAGGCCCCAGTTTGCAGGCTTTGGGGAGTGTGGAGCCACCCTTTAATTGCCATTGTTCCCAGGCCCACTTTGACCCGGAGTGGTAGTACCTGTTAGGGACCCAACTATGGGTTTAATAGAAACCCACTTGGAAAAAACAAATATATTCTATTAAAAAAGTTTTCTTCAAAATCACTGGATTCGGCATAAAATAACCCGAAAAGGGTTGATATGCCATAAAACAAAACAAACACACCAACCAACATTAAAATGCACCAGAGGATTTTGAACAATATTTGAAACTGTTATATTTAAATTAATTGTAAATAAGGTTACAACTGAGTAGCCTAAGCTAGATCCATTCCACTTCAAAAATGATATTCTTGTTCTTTTTTTGTTTTTTTGGAATACAAACATTTATTTCAAAATTTAATAAAAAATAAAAAAAATAATAAATAACAACAAAAAAATAAACAATAACAAAAAAATAAATAAGAACAAAATCATAAATAGTAAAAAAATAAATAATCACAAAATAATAAAATAATAACAAAATAATAAATAATAACAAAGTAATAAATAACAAAATAATAATAATAAAAATAATAATAAATAATAACAAAATAATACAGAATAACAAAATAATAAATAATAACAAAATAATGAAAAATAACAAAACAATAACAAAATTATAAATAATTGTAGTACTTACCAACACAACAAACGCCCTCGTGTTTGTGCCTTGTATAGGCATGCGCGACAACAAAACTTGGGTTTTTATAAGCGGAAGTCTCGAGATTGTCAGGAATCTACAGGCGTATGCGCAAGAGAAGGGATTGAGATAGTGGTATAAAGGCAGGTCGAGTGAGAAGGTTGTTGTTGTTGTTGTTGTCATTGGACGTTACAGTGACGCGTGCGTTAGCAAGTGATTAAGAGGCGGTTTATTTTTGTGTGTCAAGTCGCGCACCTCGGTGAAGGTCATATAAATCGTTCACCTCGGTGAAGGTGAAGGTAATAAGCTATTTCGGCTATTTCATTTTGTCTCTTTTCCTGGACAACTATGGCTGGGGCAAAGTTTGATTTAAAACTGATACCCGAATTCGACGGATCCACTTCTGTTGTCGACTGGGTCGAAAGGGTTGAGCTGACCTGCAACCTCTGTGAAGTAAAGGGGGTGCATACCGTGATTCCCCTGAGATTGGCTGGAGGCGCCCTAAGTGTATATCAGCAACTGAGTGCTGTGGAGAAGGCTGATATTACCTGTATAAAAAATGCTTTATACAAGACATTTGCCATGGATCCCTGTACGGCCTACGAAACATTTGCCACTAGAAAGCTCATGCCAGGAGAAACCGTGGACGTCTTCTTCGCGGAGCTGAAGAAACTTGCAGTTCTATTTGGCAATGGAGTGTCAGAGCAAACACTGGCGTATGCGTTTGTGGCCGGCCTTCCCACCCATGTTAAGCAACTGTTGAGGGCTTCCACCAGCATATCTGTAACGCCCATGGAGCATTTGTTAGAACGCGCTCGAGCCATTATCAGAGATGAGGAGGACCTGAGGGAACCGGTTGTAATGATGGCACAGGCAGCCAAGACTAATGCTGAAAAGAGTCCCAGTTTGAGACCCACGACCAATGGGAGATGTTTCTGCTGTGGCCAGCGAGGCCATATCGCAAGAAATTGTACTAACAAGGGGCGGAGGCGCCCACGCTGTTTCTAATGTGGTAGCTAGGGACATTTATCCCAAAATTGTGTGGGAAATGCATCAGGGGGCAGGACGTCAGCGCCGCCCTGTTCCCCGGACAAGATTTAATTGAGGCGCAACCGACAATAAATGTGTACGTGGACCAAGTGCTTTGTTCAGCTCTTCTCGACTCCGGGTGCTCACACACCATCATGAGTGCCAAATTGTGTCGAAACTGGACAAAGCAGAACATCAAAGTAACCACAATAGGTGGCAATACGCAAGCTTGCTGTGGAGCCGGAACTGTCAAAGTCCACACAAACTCTGGTGTGGCCGCAAACATTAATGTGCTGGTGATGCAAGGGGATTTGCTGGGATTCGATGAACTATTGGGATATGATGCTATTAAGGCACTGGGGGGAGTGGTTATCGGAAGAGATGGGACTGTGCGATTTTTGGAAACCCCAGTGTGTGCTGCAGTTCACATTGATCGGCCTGATTTTAAGGTGGACTACGACCCTCACCAAAAAGCATGGACTGCATCGTGGAAGTGGACAGAAGGAAGGGCGCCAACCGAACTCAAGAATAGCATTGCAGAGTACTCGATACCCGACGAGGCCCGTAATGATTACGAGAAGGAACTTGAGGCATGGATCCAGGATGGATGGCTGATCCCCTACCCCAACAAGCTGGGACCACCCAAGGGTCTGATTCCCTTAATGGCTGTAGTCCAACATAACAAATCAAAAGTTCGTCCGGTGCTGGACTATCGTGAACTCAATAGATACATTGAGACGTACACTGCCGATGCTGATGTGTGCGCCAGCAAGCTGAGAGAATGGTGCCAGAAGGGCTCCAATGTGTCTATAGTAGACTTGCGGAAGGCTTATTTGCAGGTGCGAGTGGATGAGACATTGTGGCCATTCCAGACAGTGTGGTTCCGGGGTCAGAGATACTGCCTTACTCGGCTTGGCTTTGGGCTGAATGTGGCACCGCAAATCATGAAGACCATCGTAAATGCAGTGTTGTCCCAGGAAAAGACTACTGAGGACGCAACATCGGCCTATATTGATTATGTGTATGTCAATGAAGACGTACAATCTGCGTCGCACGTCAGAGAAAAGTTAGCTCAATTCGGGTTGGAGTGCAAGGATTCCGAATGTCTGAGGGATGGAGCACGGGTATTAGGATTGGACGTTTGCGGGAAAGACGGTACCTTACGATGGAGGCGTGGCAGTGAGATTCCAACCGTCCCTGATGTTATTACGCGGCGGACTATTTTTTCCTTGTCTGGGAAACTTATTGGTCACTTACCAGCGTGTTGCTGGCTCCGAGCAGCTGTGGGCGTCATCAAACGCAGGGCAAGTTTAGTAACTACAGGTTGGGATGATGTATCTGATGATGCTCTTCTAACTCTGATGACGACAGAAACCCTAGAGAGAGTTAACAAGGAGGATCCTGCCCGTGGAGAATGGTGTGCCGATGGGGACACTGTGAATGTGTGGGTTGACGCTAGTTCTTTAGCATTGGGAGTGTTATTGGAGCAACGTGGAAATGTAATTGAAGACGCATGCTGGCTGCGACCCGTGAGTGATGCTCAACACATCAACCTGGCGGAACTGGATGCTGTTGTGAAGGGTTTAAATCTGGCACTGCAATGGCAGTCGAAGAAGTTACACTTGTACACGGATTCTCTCTGCGTCTACCACTGGGTGTCCGACACTCTCTCGGGACGAACAAGAGTCCGTACTAAGGCAGCCAGTGAGATGTTAATCCGGCGGAAGCTAAACACCCTGAAGAGTCTGGTATCAGAATATGACCTGTCGGTGAGTGTAACGCTCGTGGCATCACACTGTAATCGTGCAGACCAACTAACCCGTGTGCCTCACAAATGGTATGAAGCTGTGAAGACAGGCGTGGAGTTCACTGCTCGATCTTGCGCAGTTGGCGCGATTAGCTCATGCCAAATACAAAGAATTCATGTGCAGAGTGGACATCCAGGTATCAAAAGAACTTTGTATTTTGCGAGGCGTGTAGACCCGGCAGTGACAAGGGCGGATGTCAGGCAGATCATCAGGCACTGTGAGGCATGCCAGTCTATCGATTCTGCACCTGAGTAATGGAAGAAGGGGCGATTGGAAGTGGAGCATGTGCTTTTCGTAGCCACCAAGTTCGGCAGTTGTTGAATGAGTGGGGTGTCTGACTACGACTGCGATGTGCCCATGTGCCATCAGGGAATGGCATTGCTGAGAGGAGCCATCGCAGCATCAAGAGAATTGCTGCCAGAAAACAATGCACCATTACGGAGGCCACGTATTGGTATAACGTCACACCAAAGGATGGGAAGACACTAACAACAGCACCGGCCAATGCCATACACAAATACCGTGTTAGGATAAAGGGCATTGACACTGTCCAACCAATCGACAAGGAGAGTCATAACAAATACAAGGTAGGGGATCCAGTTTGGGTTAGACCCCCTGGAAACCGGTGCACCACCAAGTTCAAGTGAGGACGAATATCTGGAGTGGTCAGCCAGCAGTCGGTCCTTGTTGATGGAACCCCACGCCATGTGCGCGATCTTCGCCCGGCTAGTGAAGTACATCCCATAACTACAGAGAGCGGCGAATCATCAGATGATGAGCTGCTGATGAGTGAAGTCACCGAGCAAGAGAGTGGTAGTTTTAGTTCGTCTGATCAGGCAGGATCAGAACCAGAACCAGAACCTCACACAGAACCAGAACCAGAACCTGAATCCGAGAGTGTAAATACCACCCTTCGCAGAAGCCAACGCACTAAGAGGCCACACCCGGAGTGCACTCTATGTGATCATCAGATCAGGGGGGAGTGTAGTACTTACCAACACAACAAACGCCCTCGTGTTTGTGCCTTGTATAGGCATGCGCGACAACAAAACTTGGGTTTTTATAAGCGGAAGTCTCGAGGTTGTCAGGAATCTACAGGCGCATGCGCAAGAGAAGGGATTGAGATAGTGGTATAAAGGCAGATCGAGTGAGAAGGTTGTTGTTGTTGTTGTCATTGGACGTTACAGTGACGCATGCGTTAGCAGGTGATTAAGAGGCGGTTTATTTTTGTGTGTCAAGTCGCGCACCTCGGTGAAGGTCATATAAATCGTTCACCTCGGTGAAAGTGAAGGTAATAATAATAACAAAATAATAAATAATAATAAAATAATAAATAATAACAAAATAATAAATAATAATAAAATAATAAATAATAACAAAATCATAAATAATAGCAAAATAATAAATAATAATAAAATAATAAATAATAACAAAATCATGAATAATAACAAAATCATGAATAATAACAAAATAATAAATAATAACAAAATAATAAATAATAACAAAATCATAAATAATAACAAAATAATAGATAATAACAAAATAATAACAAAATAATAAATAATAACAAAATAATAAATAATAACAAAATAATAAATAATAACAAAATAATAAATAATAACAAAATAATAACAAAATCATAAATAATAATAAAATAAATAATAATAACAAAATAATAAATAATAACAAAATAATAAATAATAACAAAATAATAAATAATAACAAAATCATAAATAATAACAAAATCATAAATAATAACAAAATAATAAATAATAGCAAAATAATAAATAATAAAATAATAAATAATAACAAAATAATAACAAAATCATAAATAATAACAAAATAATAAATAATAATAAAATAATAAATAATAACAAAATCATAAATAATAATAAAATAATAAATAATAACAAAATGATAAATAATAGCAAAATAATAAATAATAATAAAATAATAAATAATAACAAAATCATAAATAATAACAAAATAATAGATAATAACAAAATAATAACAAAATAATAAATAATAACAAAATAATAAATAATAACAAAATAATAAATAATAACAAAATAATAAATAATAACAAAATAATAACAAAATCATAAATAATAATAAAATAAATAATAATAACAAAATAATAAATAATAACAAAATAATAAATAATAACAAAATAATAAATAATAACAAAATCATAAATAATAACAAAATCATAAATAATAACAAAATAATAAATAATAGCAAAATAATAAATAATAAAATAATAAATAATAACAAAATAATAACAAAATCATAAATAATAAAGAAAATCATAAATAATAACAAAATAATAAATAATAATAAAATAATAAATAATAACAAAATCATAAATAATAATAAAATAATAAATAATAACAAAATGATAAATAATAGCAAAATAATAAATAATAATAAAATAATAAATAATAACAAAATCATAAATAATAACAAAATAATAAATAATAACAAAATAATAACAAAATCATAAATAATAACAAAATAATAAATAATAACAAAATAATAAATAATAATAAAATAATAAATAATAACAAAATAATAAATAATAACAAAATAATAAATAATAATAAAATAATAAATAATAACAAAATAATAAATAATAACAAAATAATAAATAATAATAAAATAATAACAAAATCATGAATAATAAC
>NC_136501.1:83165102-83170102 GCF_053919585.1 Euprymna scolopes
CATTTCAGGGGGGTTGTTTTGGATGAATTTAATTTTTCTCAAAGTATTCCGAATTTATTAATGCATTAATGAAAAAGGTAGAGTTTTGGTCGAAAGTTTTCTGTCGGATGATAGCTTACATATTTTGCTTAAAACAGAAGAAACTACTGATTTTATAATCGAATTAGGGCGGTTTGAAAATTTATGAACATAGAATAGAGAAAAGTTGGGTTTGTGGTAAGAGCTATATGATTCTGACATTAAGTTTAAAGTTATGTACAAAAAGTTTGATGTTTTTTATCAATGTCTATAGTTATAGTGAGGCTAAAGTTATTGAAAAAGAGTGTAATCTTTTAATGGTGTTATATTCCCTAAGTCTAGCTCTAGTTATAAGTAGGACGTCATCTCTATAAAGTTCTCATTGAATAGATTTAAATACGAGCTTGAGTTCTTTCAACCAATATAGGCTGACAAGATCTAGGATTTTTAGCAGAGTCTGATGCTCCCATGAGAATATCAAAAATATTGGGTATGTCTTTCCTAGTCCAAATTTTATTGTCAAAAAGTAAAAGGGATCGTCTAGCTAAAAGGATTGATTTAATTTCTAGATCCTTGAGATCAGTGCATGTTTTGCAACGTTAAGGACCTTATTTAGGAGGATAGGGGAAATTAACTGTTAATAATTATCTATATCAAATGTTTTAAAGCTTAGCATTTGTTTATCTTTAAGATTAAGGAACTGAGTCTGAACATTCCCAGAGAGGGAGGGATACTTTTTTCTTTATGGATGGGATGATTCTATCAAAAATTCTTTTGCTTACTACTCCCAAATCTGAGTTAGAGAGGCAAATCAGTCTAATAGCAGAGTTGTCAAGAAAGTTAGGTTTGTGATCTTTGAGGGTAAACCTTGGCGTTAGAATTTCTGTATAGTTATGAATTTTCATTTTTTAAGTATGTTTTTAGCGTCAAGATTTATGTGTTAGGTAAAGCTATTTTATATGATTTATTTAATAGTTTTTTGTCTTATCAGCAGGGACAAATAAGTGGGATTTTGTTTGAACTTTTCCAGCAAAATTGTTTATTTTCCTAGTCATAGGATTGAAAGGGTGCTTATGTTTTTTAAATTTAATCTTCTTTACCAAGTTAATCATAGCATTTTCAAATTCACCTAAATAAGGATTATGGTTGGATTTAAGGCCATAAAATTTAGCTGTCTCTTTTTCAATCTTCTTATGTTTATATATGGAATAAATTAAAGTTATTGTTATTGTTCAATTCGTAGTGGAAAGCTCTCCATTTAATATTTTTCAGGAAAATGTTTAAAGATTGGGCAAATTTGTAAATGTAGTTTTGTTTCTTAGGCATAGGTATGTTTTTATCAGAGAGAGGAAGATATTTCTTGTTGAACATACCTGGATACGTTACCTAATATATATAAAGCCAATGTGTCGCTTTATTGCAGGTCAATATTTTTTTAATTTTGAAATTACTATGAAACTCAGAGAAGTGAAATTTGGTGCATTTGAAGGGCATAACAAGGTGCCTTATTTCCCTGATTTTTGCGGAATTTGAACAAATATTTTGAAAATTATGTAAATTTTTCTATTTTCTGGTATCACTTTATTACAGGCCTCACAAAATGCCTAGAAAGGGTCGATTGACAGTTAGTGAAAAGAAACGTGTTTTTGCAGGCCTTGCAGAAGGTTAATCTCTCGCAGATCAAGCCAAGGAGCTGCGAAGAGATCGAAGAATATTGTCTTCATTCGTTGAAAATCCAAACATCAAACCAAGGAAGGACAAAAACACAAGAAAGTCAGTTTCTGCTCCTGATGTTAGAAAAATTCGCCATCAATTTATCTAGCAGCCGTTCAGTAATAGTGCTGTTATATTTAACAAGGCTGGAATACCTTCCTTGTCCAGAAAAACACACTGAAATATCTTAAACGAAGTTGCAAGAAGCATTAAGCCCATAGCAAGATCAAAGTAATAAGGATAAACCAAACTCATAAGAATAAACGTTTGGCTTGGACTCAGAAATACATAAAAACCAGCTTTAAAAATGTTTTTTTCACCGATGAGTCCAGAGCAACTCTCGGTGGATCAGATAGGTGGGCCAAAGTTTGGAGTCCCTACCCCTTATCAATTCCATCATCAACAAGGAGGTGGAGGTGTCATAACTTGGGCTGGAATAATCTGCGATGAACTAATTGGACCATTTCGAGTGCCAGAAGGTATCTAACTAACAAGCCAGTCTTATATTTTATTTTTAAATGAGCATTTGTCACCATGGTTGATGACCTTCCTTTGGCACGTCACTGCAAATTGATTTTTATGCACGACAATACGCCGTCCAACTCAGCCAAAGCTACGACATCCTACCTAAAGTCATTTAGTGGAGAAAATTTGATGACATGGCCTCCTTGTTCTCCAGTTCCTTGTTCTCACTGCTCTGATCAATAATAAAGATGAAAGTTTATCAAGGAGGTCTTCAATTTTTGTCGAAGGATGAACTTTAGAGGAAGATTTTGGAAGTTTCTATGGCATCACATCATATCAAATCCGGCGAGTGATATCATAAGTTGAAAAGATGCTTTTCAAAGTGATTTTGAAGCATGGGAGTTATGTTGATAAATAAATATTTCCATAAACAAAATAATGTGAAATTCGTTCTTGTTTTTGGTTAATATTGTTTTTGGTTAATATTGTTTTTGGTTAATATTTTTACTGGATATATTCTTTATTCAACATAAATAGAAATATGAAGTTAGAATATTGTTTTATTACTCAAAATCTACATTTTTAGACACTTGCAATTAAGTGATACACACTTAAAATTACCAAAAAATAGAAAAATTAGCATAACTTTCGAAATATTTGTTTGAATTCCACATAAGTCAAAAAATAACGCACCTCGTTATGCCGTTTCAGTGTACCAAATTTCACTTCTCTGCGTTTCATAGCAATTTCAAAATTAAAACTATATTGACCTGCAATAAAACGATACACAGAGTTTATATATATATATATATATATATATATATATATATATATATATATATATATGATGAAAATAATGGAAATAGTATTCCGACAAAATAGAGAAATAAAAAGGAACAAACCGTATTATGTGTTCATCAACGTTTCGTCTTTATTTCGAGACTTCCTCTGGACGAATGAGATTAAGAAACAAAAAATACCAGTACAAAATATTTTAAAATGTTTCACGTGCACAGTGTGATGCAGTTCTATTTCAGAAAAACGGAAAAAGACGTTGAAAATTCAAAAAGGAGGGGGAGGGCTGGCGCTGTTAAAGAGAGGGAAATTTTAGTGACGTCATATAGTCGTTAAAATATAAACACAGTCAATATTCTTACTGGAAAAAGATATATCTGTTGAAATTCAAATGAGTGTTTTTATGTAATTTATGATTGAGATTATGTGTTAATTATTACAGGGGGTGTTTGAATGGTGTGAGAGAGTTAACCTGTGTCTACAGTTACATATTACCACCGACGCAATTTTGAAGAATTACAAACATGAAGATACGGATTTTCAAAAAGGTTTCATACAGGGTGTTATTTCTGTTGCAGTTACTCATCCATATGAAACTGTACTTCCTAAGACATACATAGATGCTTTGAAACACCTAGCGAATAACAAAAACTTGATTATATCACCAGCTGATAAAGGTGGTGGTATAGTATTAATGGAAAAAGATGAATACCTGGAAAAAGTTTCCACATTGTTGGCAGACAACAACACTTACACCAAAACTGATTTAAAGACAGTAAATCGAAGTATGGAGAATTTCAACCAATCTTATAAAAAACTTATAAAAAACAATAAAAATTGGATACCACCCCAATGTTCCGTCACTATATGGCCTCCCCAAAACTCACAAACCAGATATCCCTATGCGCCCTATAATATCCGGCATCGGTAGTGCCACACACAAAATTGCACGTGCCATATCCAACGTTTTGACTCCACCAATGGGCACTATCAGCACCTCCCACATAAAGAACTCCGGAGATTTACTGAACAAAATAAAAAACATTAATGCACAAAACAAAACTATACACAGCTTAGATATAACATCATTATATACTAATGTCCCCATTAAAAAATGCTTGAATTTACTCCTCAAACATTTAGAAAAATCTAAAATTAGCTTACCTTTTCCTCCCGACACTCTTATAAAAATCATTAGACTTATAACTAACATGACTTATTTTCACTTCAATAACAGTTTCTATAAACAAAATTTTGGTCTTCCTATGGGTAACCCTCTTAGTGGAGTATTAGCTTGCCTTTTCTTAGAATTCCTAGAATCTGGTCCTTTCAAATTCAGATTACCTCCAAACACAGAGTATTTCAGATACATTGACGACATTTTAATTTTTCTTCCTGAAAATATGCGCATAAATATCATTAGAGATAAATTAAACTCAGTCGAACCTTCCATAAAGTTTACCTATTAAACAGAAAACAATAACTAATTACCTTTGCTAGACATACTTATTATAAAATCCAATAATAAACTATCCTTGAAAATTCACCGCAAAACTACACACAAAAACGATTACATACATTTCTATTCACACCATAATAATAAAATAAAAACAGGGATGATAATTGGTTTCTTCTTACGCGCTTTCAGAATTTGCAGTCCTGAATATCTGGACGAAGAATTCAAATATCTCACAAACATTTTGAAAACCTTGCAATATCCGACATATTTCATATTGAATGCTAAGAGAAAAGCCACACAAATATTTTCCAGAATAAATAATAATAAAAAATCATACACACCAGACCTTTCTCTCATAAACAGACATCTTCTTTTACCTACACACACCAATAATACAATAATCTATAACACACTAAACAAACTAGAAATTCCTATCATACAAACCACATCACTAACCATAAGACATATATTAAAAACAACGAAACATCTCCATAACAAACCAATTTTCAATGAAGGTATATACACTATTCCTTGCCATAATTGCCATCAT
>NC_136501.1:83175102-83195102 GCF_053919585.1 Euprymna scolopes
TCCTTTAGAACCCTAATAGATGAGTCAATGCACAAACCGACACAAAAAATTGTAACATTTTGTTTTTATCGTTTTATGTCAGGTTGGGTCGACTCTACATCATACTTTTAGTTGGAAGGATTTGAGTATGGAAAAGTTTCAAATTTCAAAGTTGAACATTTTCAGCTTACAAGTCATTTTCCATTACATTTTAAAACATTAACTCGATTAGTTTTCATGATAAACCAATAAATATTGCATTTTTACCCATGTTTTCATGATAAATCTTTCACATGAAATGGTTGCCAGTGATGTTGAATCACCCCTCATACCATATCTATAGTTACCCCTGTCTCAACCCGATTCACATAATGTTTTTTCAAAGTTGTTCACTTCATCCTCATCATCCTCATCATCTATGACTGATGAGCATTTTTGATATTGTCACACTTGCCATCTTGCCACATGTTCATGCCTTCCAAACAGTTGCAGTGAACCATCTGGATCAGTTCATCTGAAGAAGGACTTTTGTTTGTCATCACTGGAACAAGTTTGTCCCCTTCTACCTTCCACCCCCATTTAGATGGTGCCATTACATCCCATCAACTCCATAACCAAAATGGCTGAGCAAAAAATTGCCATTGTCCTCAAATGGGCATTTTGCTTCACTGAAATGCGGTATAAAAACTGTTGCTCTTTTCATCTGTTTTAGGTTTTATTCTATTATCATTATGCTAAAGCCGAGTTAATCAACGTTTATTTCCCTAAAGCAGTGTTTCCATACATTTTAATCAGACAAAATACAATACATGGGCTAAAATATTTCTTAGCTTGAGGATCAATTAATTTTATTTATTCTAGTTAGCTTTAAATAGCAATTAACTCACCAAGTGACCCATCTCTTACTAAGCTTCTGTCTATCACTCTCACCCTCTCTCACTGTATGTTTTGTGGCGTTCACTCTTATTTTATACCGTTTCTCTCACCCTTATTGCAAACTTGAATAATTTTATGATAGCCCATCATGACAACTTTCTCCTTCAGTTTAGTAACCATAAATTAGATAACGATTGACAAATCACGTGACAAGCCAGTCGTCACGAAAGAAGATTTTATAATAAATGATCGCTTTCTCTACTGATATAAATGCTTTGAAGCAAGACGTTTTTGCCTGGAAAAGATATTCTCAGTCATCAGCAACTACACTCTGGTAAGTTATCCCCTCCTTCCTCTCCGTGTTGCAATCTTGCACGCTAGTAAGGATCAAGACAAATACAGTGTAAAAAGTGTATTCGCAAAAGTATGTTACAAAAGTACACATCATGATGCTGGATCCATAGCTGCCATGATGTTTAGATATAACAATATTTATAGTCTCTGTGTAAGTCTATTATCCCTAAAATAAATGATCTTACTCATGTGATTCTTTTTCTCTTCCTCATTTTCTTTCTATTAACAGTCGAATGTAATAAAAAAACAGAAAAAGAAGATTGGAATAATCCATTAAGAATAAAAAGAAAATAAGACCACAAATAGTAAAACTATTTAATCCTGCACACAATAATATCATTATTATTACAAAGATCATACATTAAATTGTGCTAAAATTTCTCCTAAAAAATTCATTTTTTGAAGACAAATTTAGAGAAGGCTTTTATAATTAATTGATTTTTTTTTTCTAAATCCAGGAAAATCAAATTGAACTTGGATGGTCCCTTCAGCAGTCCGATGGAGGACACCACCCAGTATCGCCTCGTTCTTTGTGTGGCTGGAGGAATTGGGATTACGCCATTTGCTTCATTCTTAAATGATTTCAGGTAATGCAGTAGATTTTTTTGTTTTGAATAATGAGTCACCATTTATCAGGACCAAACGCTATTCGAGGATAAAAATTAATGAAAGAGGCAAATTGTAAGTTAAATAATGATGAATATTATGAGAGGATTTAAAATGATGAATGAAATGAACAAAGTTTTATAACTTATGGGATGATGTATGACAAGTATTTGTTGATATTGGATTTGAAGTCAACCATGTTATAGTCTGCAGAGAAGCAATTCTATGATAATGCGATCTTAGAAAGAAACTCTGTAAAAAAATGCTATCTGATGCGATGCACATGCATGAAGACAAGAAAAATCTTCACAATTATGTGCAAGACGAGTTCTTGCTGTGAATGTCTTGCAAGAAGAAGGAACCAGAGATTGGAACTCAGTCGAGCACTATCCTGAAAATAACAATAGAATAAAGAAAGACTAACAATGTGTGTTTTATAAGAAATGGATTTTAGAGAAGAGGTCATTTCTCCCTAGATTGCAAAGTCGATTTTGTCAAGCCAAGAAAGAATTCACTACTTCATTTGGTTTATTTCAAAAGATTTTTGAGAAATTGATGTGTAATGCTGTGTAGGTACAAATTTCATAATAATTTACTGTTAATTTCATGTTAAATATACTGTTATAAGTTTGATATTTTCACTGTTAATTTATTTACACTTTAAAAATACAAAAAATGAAGGATTGAGATGACAAGTATTGACTGAAAAATTTGTATTTATGTTTTTTTTTTTGTGTCATTTTCATTTTTTGCATTAGTTGGTGACTAAGTTTTATGCCATTTTTTGTTGGGTCATTTTATGTTTTGCAGCCGATTTACTGAAACACAGAGGGGTTTCTTTAAAAACTAAAGCGATGAACAGATAACATCACTGTCTCACTTTATAAATGGCTTGAATATCTATGAAAGAGTATTTGGGAATAAAATCCTCCCCCGCATCAACATTATGGCAAACGGGGTGCAGATAATATTGTTATCAGCACATTCAGTGAAATGTGCATAAATCATTTAAAAGGTGGAAATTGGCAATTTCAAAATTGATATAAAAACGACAAGAACACACTAACGAGATGATATCTGTCACCCAAGACAAATACCCATGCAACATCTGTAAGCTTGGAACCGACTCCATCAGATTCAGCACAAGTAATTGTCACATTGGTTGGGAGTATTTACATTGAGCGTGCAGCAGATTTCCCTGAAACATATTCCATTAAAATACTTGTGAAACAAGCACAAGGATGCAACATTGCAGTGATGGGGCAGGGGTTAGAATTGCCAGACAGTGTGGGATCTATTAGATTAGAGACTCATTGTTGAACCCTGTTTAAGAATAAAAGACTCGTGGTTAATTCACCAGCCCAGATGTGACAACTAGACTTAATACATTGGCAAATGGTGACTTTATAGAAATACTGACAGATGGAAGAAAATTTATAGCATGGCAGAGAGAGCCTACTTTCCTTGCAGTAGCCTTGCTAGTATCTTCTATGTTATAGGCGGGAAACACATACAGGGAAACACTCAAAATGGTCAAATAATTATATGATTCTGTAAAGGAGATAATTCTATTTTCTAATATTCAATTGAAAAGTATGAGTTATGTCCCTTGCATTATTTGATTTATTTTTGGGAAATAAATCATGGCACAGGTTTTGAGGCCATTATTTTAAGTTGTCTCCATTATAACAATCTTCCTAGCTAGTATAACTATTTTTCTGAAGAAAATAAAGTGAAAGACATTTTCTTACAGAAGTAGGATGAAAAGTTTGCAAATCATAATCAAATATTTTAAATTCATTGCTTTGAAAGTCTTTTATTTTTACTTGGGAGTCATTACTTATCAAGGCCGGAAGGTCATTTGAGGATAAGGGCTAATGAATGTAAGGTGGTAAATTGGGTAGAATTTCATTATTTATAAGGACGGCTCAACAAATACTTGTTTATATTGGATTTGAAGATTACCATGTTGTATTCAACTGGGAAGCAGGCTAGCAGAACACAGTTCATGGAAAGAAGCTTCATGGAATATGCAGTTAGATTTATCACAGATAGAGAATAGGGGTAATCATATATACTGGTTGTAGTTAGTCGAGTGTTTTTGTGAAAATTTGGCAAGGAGGACCATGAATTGGAATTCAGTCGATGACTTCCATGAAAATAACGATAGAGCAAAGACAGGATCGCAATGTCTCTTCTGTTGGAAAAACTGTCATCACCTACTAGGTTTCGAAATCGGTTTTGAACTTTATCAAGGCTGAATAAAATGCATCAAGCAACTCCTGACAACAATACTTCATTTTAGGACATACTTTTACTCTTATGCAGATAGAGGGTTGTATTAGCAGTGAGTCAACCATGTTATAGTCTGGAATAGTAGAATGATCCAACCATTTTTCCAGCAATCTTGGCAATAGATTTGATGTATGTGTTCCATTTCAGATTAGGAATGAAGATCAGTTTCAGAAGCTGTCAAGACATAGAGCGTCCCCAAAATGAGCTATTCATTTCAATTGGAGCATGATGAGAGTCAGAGAGATTATGATGAAAGGAGAGAAGCTTAGTTTTCGATGCATTAAAATTAACCAGCCACCTTTTCCCCCATTGCACCATGTTCTCAAGATCAGAAGAGAAAGAATAAGAAAGACCTTGAGCATTGTTGGCCTTTGAAGTGCTGCCATAGATTGTGGTGTCGTCTGCATAGATATCTACAAATGATCTAAGAATGTGATTTGAGAGATCATTGATGAAGATGAGGAAGAGAGTTGGTCCCAGGATTGGACCTGGAGCGACGCCAGCATTAATATTATAAGTTTCTGATTTCTGCTCATTAACGACTACTCTTATAAACCTATCAGAGAAAAAGGATTTCATAATTGACAGGAAATTTCCAGCTATTCCATAGCTGATGATCTTATGAAGTAGACTGCTATGCCATTCTATATTAAAAGCTTTTGATCTGTCAAGAGGTATTACTCTAGAAAGGAAGCCCATGTCGAGAGATTCACTAATCCTGTGTGATATAACTGTTTATACATCAGTTGCACATCTTGCAGAACAGAAACCATATTATATGTCACTGAGCAGGTTATTTTTGCTGAGGTAGTTGACCATTTCTCTGTTTATCACAGATTCTAGTAGATTACACACAATGGAAACTGATTGACCTGTACTGAAAGAGAGATGACTGATCTTCAGAATTTTTAAATATGGGCAGACTGATGAATTTTTCCAGGGAAACATTTCTTCTTAAGGCAACGTTTTAACAAAAGTAGAGGCGCTAGTTCCGATAGAAGCTTTTTGAGCATGCTGGAATCAAAGTTTTTGATAAGCTTGGCAACATTACGTACAGATATTTGTATGACACATAGTGTATTTTCAGTCACAGGAGTAAATATGGGGGGAGGATAGGTGGCCCTGATTGCAAAGGGTAGAATTTGTTGCAAAGTTCAGGTTCATTGATGATGGTAGGGATAAAGGACACACGTTTCTATTCAGGACCCTGTTTGTTATTTGCCAAAACTGGTGGGAACCAAGCCACTGCTCAGCTACTTTAAACATGACATACTAAGTATATGAATCTCTAGCATTCTTTTACTCTTTTACAATGGCGGCTGACAGTCCTAATAGTAGCTTTAGTTTCACAACATCTATTATGTTGGAAGAAATGGAAATAGTGATTTCTGTGTGCAATGGCAGTGGCACATTCTGGTGTGACCCACGGTTGGCTGTTGGGCTTTTGCTGGAATTTCTTGGAGGGTATGAAGCGGTCGACAATTAACTATTCAGTCAGGTCAGATACTATAAAGGACACATTCTTTTTTTAACATGGAGCGCAGAAGTATATCTGATATAAATGTTTGGCAGTTTTCTTAATCAAATTATATCAAAAAAGGTCTTTATCAAATTGCATCAAAATTCTATATTTATTGCATTATGAATTCTTTACAGAACAAATGAAAAATACAGAAAAAGATTTCGCAGACTTTATTTAATATGGACGACTAAAGTGGTGAGAGCGATCGGATGGTTTGCTGAATTGATACATTGTCTGCACAAGGAAGTGAGTATGAATTGTTCATGTTTATAGCTATATGTTTTAGAAAAACAAAGAAACTTTTTCATGAAATTTGTTTAATAATCAGAGAATGTAGAGAAAGCAGTGATGCTGATGAGATAGACAATGATGATGAAGATGGATAAGTTACTAAAAGATGAGATGTTGCAACAGTTTTTACTGATTTAAAACGTCACCTTGAAAATAAAAAAACTGCATTTTTTAAAAATCTTTATTCACAACAATAATGGCCTTTGCTCTCTATAATTTGATTCCATCAATTTAAAAATCCTTCATTTGTAAAATGCTTTAAGTTCTGATGTGAAATATGAATCTAACTTATGTTCAATCTCCTCTTGATCATCTAAATGGATTTGCAATCCTTAGAATAAGTGATAATCGGAGAGAGCGAGGTCAGGAGAATATGCAAGATGGGGAAAAATTTCCAAACCAAATTCTCCTAGGAAACTTTGTTCAGTAGTGCTGTGTGAGGTTGAGCATTATCATGATAGAAGATGACTTTTTGTTGACTAAACGAGATCGTTTTCAAGTGAACATAGGTGAAAATACTGCAGAAAAATATGAATAATGTTTTAATAATCTGAAAGAAAAAAGTTATAAACTAATCATGATGATATGTTTAAGTAATAAAATATGCATGAAATAAATTACAATGGTTTAAAATTCCCTTTCTACAAAACGGAAAAATTTTTTTTGCGCCTACATGATATATATTGCAATTTCAACATTAATTTATAATCTCGTTTTATTTTTAGTTATGGGATTTCAACAGACCAGACATCTTGGATGTAAGGTTTCATTTCACAACTATGGACAAAAATCTATGTAAAGTGAGTTGTCTCCCTTACATTTATGAGTTATCTCCCTTATACCTATGATTTATCTCCCCTAGATTTATAAATTATTTTCTTTAGTTTCATTAAATTATCTTTTCATTAATTGCTTGAACTTTAAAACAAATATATAAGCATTTTATGAAACATTATTTTAAGTAAAAACAATCTTTCATTAGATTTTACTTCATCAATGATATTTCATTTCCTACCAACATTTTCTCCTTTAATCACCAATGCTAAAATAGAACACAGATGCAATCTGTTGCTAAAGTTGCTAGAAAAATGATTTGGATCATTCTACCACTGCAGAAGATATCTGACACCTGATCCAATCGTTTACCTGCGTAAAAGTCAAATACGTTTAATGATAGAGTATTGCTGTCATATTTAGGGAAATGCTGCTCACGATTGAATTTTTCCAAGAAACCAGACAAAAAGACAATTAAAAAAATAAATTAGGAAAACAACTTCTTTGTTAGTTACATAAAAAAATAAATGTTTAATTGTTTTTTTTTTTAAATTAGGTAAACAATCTGTTTATTAGCTGATTGGAATTTAATATTTTGGCGAATTCATGAATGATTTTTGACTCAAATCAAAAAGATATTGTATGCCAAATTGAGGGCATCCTTGGATCATTTCTTCACCCGAGTTAAAATTAAAGATTTTGAATCGACTTATGATGCAGGGATGGAAGATGAAATACATGTAGGATTTAGGTAAAAAAAAAAAAAAGTATACATGGATGTTAATGCCTGACAAATTGTCTTCTTATGAACAAAGCCATTTGACAAATAATAGTTTTGTTAATCCATGATTAACATTCACTATTTTTTTATTACCATAACATTGTTTTGCTGCTAAAGTTATAAAACCCGTTTGATAAATGTTTGATAAATTTTAATAAAGAAAATTAAAAAAATGTAAAAAAAAAAAAATGCCTTTTATTCATTATTAATTATTCAGTTTTGCAACATAGAAAAATAGCCTTTTTAAACTTTTATTTTTTTGCATTTTCACCCCAAACAAGGCACAGTTTGATGTAGGGGGCTACTATCTGGGACATAATTTTCCTGGATACTATGTAGAGAGTTTATCAGCAAGACGTCTATTTACATTACACTTGAACTTCTGCAAGTCAGTACAGTCAGGGAAGCAGGAACCCAAAAGGGAATTCCAAAGTCTATCAGTCCTAGAGAAGAAACTATTAGAGTAGAAGACTTTCTTTACATCTAGGGATCTCTATTGTGTAGGGGTGGGATTTTGCTGTTTGTTGGGTTTGTCAGGGGTATTTATGTCGAGGGAGGACAAGGGCTTGTAGTTCGTCAGATCACCTACCATTAAATACTTGTAAAACAGGCAAAGGGATACACCATTTCGTTGATGGGACAGCGGTTGAAGTTTAGCTGATAGTGCAGGACCTATTAGGTTGGCGACACTCTTTTGGGCTCTGCCTAAGAGGTAGAACCTAGTAGCAGATGCACGAGCCCAAATGTAACAACAATACTCCATACATAAGCGAATGGTGGCCTTGTAGAGGAACAGGATACTCTCAGGCATAAGTAATTTTCTAACACGGTAGAGAGAACCCACCTTCTTTGCAGCAGCCTTGTTAATGCTGTCATGTATCTGCTCCAACTCATGTTCCTCGTGTATGCTAACCCAAGGCGTTTCAAAAGTTAATTTTGTACAAAGAATAAAATTGACTTTCTATTCACAACAGCTTATAATGTTTATAATGCAATGTTAGATGTTAGTGAATGCTGGGCTCCCACTGATTCGGTCTTTCTGATCATACAGTTATGGTTTGGTGCATATTTGGACTGTGCATCTTGACAACAAAATTAGTTCTTACTATGCTATTGAGGCTAAAGTATCCAAGACTGGAGTCAGATCTGCGTTGTAACCATCCATGGAATGAAGCTCTGGTTGGATAGAGCCGAGCTCAGTTGAATCTGAGGAAAAGGCAGCTAGAAAAGACTTGAAACATCTCAGTCAAAGGATAACCTGCAGCAAAATCACATCAAGACCAACATAAATGATCGAGTTTCACAGAGAAAATCGTTTTATACCTTCATAGCCAATGTGCAATCCACATCTGAAGTAAAAAGGACCCACTAAACAACAAAGAACAAAAAAAAATATGGCTTAAACATTTCTAGAAATTGTTTTCTAACGTCACTAAATGATTGAAATGTTTCATTTTCAGGAACTGCCAGATTCTTGCCAAGAATATGTAAGAAAACGTTTAACTTATGGTCGACCGATCTGGAAGGATTTATTTAATGAAATTGTTTCCTGTCATCCCGGGTAAGAAGCACTCAGATTTCGAAAATTGATCAAGTCCAACATTATACATTATTTTCTAATAACATATTGAATCACAGAATATTTATTTGACTAAAATCTGAAAATTATGCATTAGTCGAACTACTATTTCCATTTGCTTATTATCAAATTGAACCATTTATTTCATCGATGAGTTTAGAAAGTTCTAACCAGGAAGAGGTGTAAATTAATTTTAAAGTTATTTTTTAGTTATTATTGCTTGTAGTAAGGAAGTAAAAGGCTTTAGAATTTATAGTTAGTCAACACTTTTATCCGTTGCACCATATGTTAATAAAGTAACACTTCTGTTCAGTCATGAATCAAACTAATCTACTGTAAATGATGAAATAAAGAACGGAGTTAGACATTTTGTATAGATTCCCGAGTTTGACATAAAACTTCCCATCGACTAAAGTGTGAACATAACATCTAAAAAATGCGAAAAATAATATATCTTTATATCTTTATCATAAAAAAGACTTGGAAAGCAAAATATTTGTAATTTATTATAAGAAATAAATAAGAAAATGTGCTTTTTATATAGAATAAAATATGAATGACATCATGGGAACTGCAACAATTGATTTAATTTAATTAACTTTCATTCTTTTATTTTTATTAATCACCATTGATGAAGTCTTTTTAGAATAAGGGTTAATGAGATGGAAATATTGCCAGTTGAATAATGAGAAGATTGAAAATACCACAAATTCCAAACAACAATTTAGTATTTTTATTTATAGTTTTTATTTTTTTTATTTATAATTTTGAAAAATTCATAACGAGTGGAATATTTTTGCTTATTTTCTATTTTTTTAATTAGTTTATAAGGATCAGTACTATTTTAATCGTAATTTTAATATATTTATTTTACTAATATTTTAATTTATTGTATTTTATTTTGTTTTTATAATTTAATATTTAATACAACTTTAATATTAATAAAACATTCATAAAATAAAAAATAAAAAAATTAATTAAAATATTAGAATTAAAATTATTAATTAATTTCATATCATCAAATGCTTTAGTATCTTCTAAGCAATGGAATGTGATTGCTGGTTCTTGTTTTTGAAACAGTTTTTTTCTTTTATTTTGTATTTTGTTTTTAGGCGTAAAGTGGGCGTATTTGCATGTGGACCGAAGCCGCTGACACGAGCCATCAAGATTAGCTGTTGGAGGAAATATCCGCAGAATACAAAATTTGAGTTTCATCAGGAAGTCTACTAAAAATAAATTGTTTTTTTTTTTCTATTCGATTTTTATGAAGTTTTGGCCAGAAAAAGGAATGAAAAATTAATTGAAAACAGAACTTTTTCAGAAAAATCTGAAAATATAAACCATCAGAGAATTACACAAACTGGAAATTTCCAGAATTTTCAGAAAAATAGTGCAAGTGTATTCATTATCAATGTAGAATGTCGTTGTTACTGCCACCGCCAATGACAATGACGATGACGATGACGATGCTGCCATATTGATTTTGTCTACTACTTATTTAGAAATGATTTCAAAATAGCTGCACCTACTTGGCGTTTCCCTGGATGAAATAATTTTAGTTTTCAGTTTTTATTTGGTTACACATTTTTAAACTTAAGGTAGACAACTTTTAATATGTTCTTCAACTTAAAATTGCTGAGTTTTACTTTTAGGTGAATATTTAATTTCATATTAGCAAATATCTCGGTTGAACTGAATAATTTTCCAAATGAATTGTAGCTACATACATTATTATATTGCCAATAACATATGTTATATGTATCATGATACATTTATATGTTTATATGTATCATGATACATTTAGAATATTTAAAACTTTGTAAATTAAAAATCACTCATAATAACCTGAAAGTTGTTCATGGTAAACATTCACTGAAGCCAATGATTAGCAAAGCCATATTTTGTGACAATAACTGCTCACCCCCAAAATAACTGCTCACTCCCAAAATAACTGCTCACCCCCAAAATGTTCTGAAATCATTAATAAAATTTACAATCCCTTCTGCAATCCAACGATCCAACCATGTGTGCCTTGTTCAAGTTTCAGTCATGAATCTCCAACAGGTGATTGCTCCAACTGTCAAATTGATGAAACCATTACCAAAGTGTCCCAGTAGCCATTCGAAATGTCCTTGCAAACTGTACAACTGTACACTGGATAACTTGCAATATCAAGACATGGATCATTGGTTCATTACTGGTTTGGAAATGAGAATTAGAAGTCAGTTAGGATCAAGACTAATGCTACCTGATGTTCGTTAATAAATTTGGGGTGGATGGTGGAGATGCTGCGAGGGATGAAGCGGTCATTTCAATGGGATGCGACAAGAGAGAAAAAGGAGAGTGTAAGAGTTATTGACAATTTTGCCGATTCTATCAAGGAAAGCAGAGGTATGACTAAAAATAAAACGAAGACTGTTGAACATTCATAACTGAAATTGGTGGACAAGTAAGACATAATTATCTATACCAAATATGATTGGATTGCAGAAAGGATTTTGAATTTTATTAATGATTCCAGGCATAACATTTGATTGGAAGGAAGGGGCATCCTATAATTGTAAAAATACTTCATAAGTTTTTAAAACATTTTAATATTTATTTTAATTTGAACATTTATTATGCTTAATAAATCAAAATTTGTGAAAAAATACATAATTTTCTGAATCGTTTCTTGAAACTCACAACACACTAAATCTGGTCATTTGGCCATCTTCAAATCATATTCAGTTTAGTTTATTATTAAAGCAGCTTATTTATTTTTAATCTACGGAGGAAGTTTGAAAATTAGAAAATAAAACAAATGTAAGGGAACAATTATTAAAATGATAAATTTTTGGAATCACAATTTTGTTATGAGGATAATAGCTATATTCAGGGTGCCCCAACACCCACCCCAATATCACCCACCCATGAAACCGTTAATAAAATCTACAATCTTTCCAGCCATACAAGAATAAACTTCAATCTTTGCCTTATTTATTATCGATATCCAACAAGTCTTTGCTGCTCCATTATTATGTGCGGAGACTTTAGTGATCGTTTTATCAATAGGAAATGTAATTCTGAATAAACTTTGCACTCACCAGACTTTAACTCCCACATCTATGGGATTAAATCAAAAATAATGTCTATCAAAACAATTCCCTGACTATTCCTGATTGCCATTATGGCCAAAAGCAGGATGGTGCCAACAAAAGACAAGACAAGTTTACATCTTGTATCAACGTGTGCTTATTATCACTGAACGGTGATAAATCAATGCCTAAAAATTGGTGAACAAGCCAGGCATAGATTGAAGTTTATTTGTATCAAATGTCGTTAGATTGCATGAAAGATTAAATGTTATTGACGATTCCATTTAATTTTTTGAAATGTTAACCTTTATAATAAAAAACAAAACAAAAGGAGTTGCCGATTTGGATGACTTGTAAAAACGAATGCAGACTTCCTTAACGAATCTCAGCTAAAGTTTTATGATATGTGGTTCGTAATTTTGATGTCGCTAGCAATGGCTGAAAAAAAAAGAGAATGATGAAAATCAAAAATGTTCTCTTGCACATATTTCATATTTCAGGATTCTCGTAAAAGTTGATCCTGAAAAAAATGTGTGCAGTTATGGATAAAAGAAGGAAAGAAAAAAATGGATGCGGTTATGAAACAAGAAGGAAAGAAAAACATGGATGCATTTATGAAAAAAAGAAGGAAAGAAAAAAAATGAAGGAGCTATTTAAACGTTTATCAAATCCTGGTGATTCATCGAATGAACATTCCTTTCACTGAAAATGCTTTTGTAAACAGGAATGGCATTTTTCGAAAATTAAATGAAAAATATGTAGCGAAAAATCAAATCGTGAAATGATGAACCTGATTCCTGAACAGTATTAGGTCGATGATGATGATGCAATAGCTTTAAAGTTTTGTATATAAATTGACAAATATTTATAAAAAATATCAAAAGAATTGACTTTAGGTCTTTGAGACCTTTAAAGAACTGGCAAAGAAAGAAACACTTTGGAATTAATTATTCAATCTGTTTCATTTGTAAAATTTCTTGATTTGAGTATTTGAAAACTTGTAAAAAAATTCCATTTGGTTATCTTCAAAATTTATTGCAATAAAACAATTTATATTAATTTTGTTTCTATTTATTTGATTTGTCAGGAGATGGTGGTGGAGAAGAAGGGGAGAAAGAAGAGAAGACACAAACTTATCTTATTTGTGTGTGTGTGTGTGCGCGTGTTGTGTGTGTGTTTGTGTGTGTGTGTGTGTGTGTGTGCGTGTTGTGTGTGTGTGTGCGTGCATATGTTCTACAACGGCTGAACCTACTTTTGCAAATTTCACATAAAGCTAATCTATATTTCTGGCATCGTTTTTAGATATGTTTTGTACAGAAATTTAGCTGATAAGTATTGAATACCAAAAAAATCCGATCTTAAAAATAGTCTTTCTTCTCTTATAGATATAAAAGAATTTTTACAGGGCAATATTTTACGTTACACTGGTGTAACCTTGGCCGGTGTAACGTAAAATATTCCCCAGTAAAAATTATTCCCTTTCATCTATAAGAGAAGAAAAACTATATTTAAGACTGTCAAGCCCAAATATTAGCTGACGTGATATTGTAAAAAAACACAGACGAAATTTGATGAACGACATTATCATTATTTTTTTTTATTTTTAGTTTTTTGCAAATTATCTACCAAGGATTGATTTTATGATACATACATATGCAATATGTAATGTGCATGAATTAAAATATCACGTTTAAGTGTATTGTACGACTGCCAGCTTAGTCCAAGCTAAGGGTACCAGATGAAATAATTGTCAACAAAAACAAAAAAGGTACTCTCTCACATCTCATAGATTTTTGCCATCACAGCAGTTCACAGAGATCAAGGAAGCAGAAAACAGAACAAAATACACGGAACTTGCCAGAGAACAGAGAAATATAGAACATGAAAAAATCAATAACAAGGATCATCAAAAAAAGAGTGGAAAATGCAAAATATTAAGAAAAATATTTGAATGTTGAAACCAACCACTTCTAAGGTGAAATAGAATTTAAAAAAATTAGATGAACATTACAAAAGCCCAAGGAAAAACTGCCAGACATTAACTGACAGCATGACAACACCTAAAGAGGAAACACTACAAGCACAAATATAAGGTGGCATCAGCCTCAGCTAATGCCACACAAAATAATCATAAGAGCACAGAGAGTACTGTAAACAAGACACTTCAGAGATTAACAGTTGTTATCAGTGAGAAATCAATAGTAAACGACTGTTGCGATAATGCAAAACGATTTATAACAGTTATCAGAAGAGATGGAAAGTATTTGTTACTCAAACACAATCACCAATAATTACTTTTTGACAAAAATCTGTGACGATGATGATATTTTGTGTTGCTTAATAATGATTAGATCATTGGATTTTGACTGCATGTTTGTTGACCTGAAATAAAATCTTCCAAGAAACAACTTTTATCAGTTCACATGTATATTACTGTTATGGCTTGCAATAAGCCACAAAGAAAACAGAACAACGGAATAGAGTTAAACAATGTATTACTGGAACAACAATGTAAAAAGGTTACAACTGAAAAGAGTAGTAAACGTCACCGAGCAGGCGAGGGTCGCTCTGGTGTTTAATCCACAGCTGGGATCAAAAGGTTTATGGTTTATGTAATGGATAGAACAGTCCATTTGGAGGGTGATTCCCCCCCCCCTCCCAAGCTGATTTCCGCGGTTGTGAAAATCAGTATTTCTTCCTTTTGGGACAGACCACCAAGAGGTCTGTGCGCTTATTCTTTCTGCCGGAGTGTCTCGGTTTTGACATCCCTTTTGGAGGGTCTATGTCAAAACAGTCATACACAGTTTCAATCGCCTCACTGCCGTCCTGCAGTGGTCCTTCTTGATCCTTGTAGAAGCGTTTCCTGATTTAGTTCAGGTGCCTCTTATGTTGGAACTTTGGGCCCTGAATGATGTATGTAACATGGCTGATTCTTCGTAGAATCGTGCCCTGTTCCCAAAAAAGAAACGTTATTTCTAAAATGTCTAAAATACACGTTATCTCCGCTGCTAAACCGTTTCGTTGGCATTGCAGAGGTTCTGTTGTGTACTATGTGTTTGGGTAGCAGTTTATCAAATACACATTTTATTTTCCGTCCAAACATGATTTCTGCTGAGGATCCCGCATCTGGTTTGTTCGGATTTCTCGTGATTCTGTAAACCTGCAGAAATTGCTTTTCTGTCGATGCCTTTTTTAATGCCCTTTTAAGTGTATCGACAAAGCGTTCAACCTGCCCGTTGCTTCTGGCATGGTACTGGGGTGTCGTAATAGGCTTGACTTGATACGCCTCGCAGAATTCTCTGAACGCTGTCGAGGTGAACTGTGTAGTGTTGTCGCTAACCAAACAGTCCACAATCCCAAACTGAGGAAACAATTCCAATAAAAAATTTGTCGTTGTTGCCGTGGTCGGTTTTTTGCATCTTAGTACCTCTGGCTATTTAGAGTAAGACTCAACTACTATCAGGTAGTAAAAATCCTCCACAGGTCCCGCATAATAGATGTGGATCCTCGACAATGGTTGTTATCGGTGGTGTTTTTGCAGCCAAAGCACAGTCTTTGCATCTGTTTACCATGTCGGTAATATCTTGGTCCATAGCTGGCCAATAAACAAAACTTCTCATTAAGCTTTTCATTCTGTTTATTCCTAGATGCCCATGTAAAAATCCCTAAGAATTCTTTTTTGAAGGGTTTGGGGGATGACAACCCTTTCACTGTATAACAGTATTTCGTCGCAACCAGAAAAAATGTCAGAACTGGTTAATTTCTGCTTCATGGATTGAATGAAATTGTCATTTAGGGATTCTGACTTAATTTCCTGAAGTGTGACCGGCAGTTCGCGGATAATATTGTTTATCATGGTTTTTACATCACTATTAATACGTAGCGCCACGATTACTGAATCTTCAAGAGGTTCCATTTTGGCAGGAATCAGTCTCGATCGACCGTCTGCATAGACTAGTTGTTTGGAGGAGAGAAATCGAATTGTAAAATTATAGTTCAGCAGAATAGTTCCCCATCTATAAAATTATAGTTCAGCAGAATAGTTCCCCATCTTAATAGTCAGTTCGCAGTGAATGTTGGAAGTCCTTTTTTTTTTATCCAAAAATGGATATCAACGGCTTATGGTCGGTTTGTAGAAAAAAATGTCTTCCGTACAAGAACCAGTGGAATTTTGAAACTGCAAATATAATTCCTAGAGCCTCTTTCTCGATCTGAGAATAATTCTTTTCTGCTGGCAAGAGAGTCCCTGATGTGGAAGCAATAGGCTGTTTTGAGCCATCTGGCATTCGATGTAGCATGCACTCCCCTGACGCCATATTGACTAGCATCACTAGCTATTATTATGCCCAACTGCGGGTTGAAATGCGCTAGGAATAATTTTGAAGTCAGGATTCTTTTTATTTCTTGGAATGATGTCTGGCAATCCTCTGTTCACTCCCAAGCCTTATCATTTTTCAGCAATTCATTAAGTGGTGCACGCAATTTGTGCATATTTAGGATGAACCCCTGGTAATAATTTGCCAAACCTAAAAAACTCTGCAATTGAGTTATGTTTACTGGTGCCGGCATTTCTTTAATAGTGGTCGCCCTATCTGGGTCTGGGCGTCTGTCATCTTTATCGATTATTTGACCCAGGTATTTAATTGTTTGTAAAAAGAACTTAAATCCATAATCTCGTATTCGACTGAATACTTGTCTGATATGTTTTTCATGTTCCTCCCTGCTTTTGCTCGCTATGATAATGTCATCAAGATATGCGATTGCGGTGTCCAAGTCGGACAGCATAGTATCCATTACTTGCTGGAATATTGCGAGTTCCACTTTGATACCAAACACGAGTCTTTCGTATCTGTACAAACCCGATGAGTGTTAATACAGAGGAGGTTAACGCTTTTGTTGTTTACCAGAATCTGCAGGTAAGCATCGCTTAGGTCGATCTTAGAAAAAAACTTGCCGCCACTTAATTTCGTGAACACTTCTTCTGGACTAGGTAATGTATAGTGAAAATCTTCTAAGGACCTGTTGAGTCCGGTCGCAAAGTCGGCGCAAACGCAAATTTCCCCGGACCTTTTATTTATGTAAACTGTCGGAGCAGCCCACTCATTATATTCAATTTTAGCCAGTATACCGATGCTTTCTAATCTGTATAGTTCCTGATTTATTTTGTGCAGGGAAGCAAACGGGACATTACGTTTCTTTTTAAATACCGGTTGTGTGCCAGGTTTCAACTTAAAATCTGCGGCTATTTTTGTACATTTCCCCAGGCCAAAACAAGTTATAAGTTTCTCCCTTTCTGCTGGGCGGGTATCTATTTTCTTGCAGAATGTGGATATAGGAAGATCCCAGAGACGAAACTCCTCCATGCTGTCAGAATCGAACAGGTTCTCACTATCTTTTAGCACATACAATCTTAGTTTTATCGTTTTCCCCCGTAAAGTGACGTTTGTAATTAATTCACCTTCAAAATGAATTTTTATACCATTAACAGCCGTCGCCATTCGTTGTTGTTTTTAACATAATTGGCTTTCATAATATTTTCCATGTTTTGAGATTTATTATTGAAAGATCCGACCCACTGCCTTGCTGAAAATGTTAACCATTACATATTTGCGTAGATTTTCATCTTTGACGTCCTTAGTTCTGGTTTGATGTACATGGCTTCTATTCTGAGTTTTCCTACAGTGCGAACTTTTATGACCGATCTTATTGCATAAATGGCATCTTTTTGTTAAAATGGCAATCCCTTACCCAATGTATTTCACCACATCTGAAACAAGCGCTCGGTGCTTTTATTTTTTCTGAGTTTCAGTGGTTAGTGTCTGTGTGCCATTTCGACGGGTTTTCTTAGTTACTTTTTTATATTCGCGATGCCCGCTTCGATATTTCTTGCATCTTTTTTTATAATTTCTACTTTTTGACAATCCTCAATCAATTTTTGAAGTGTTAAGTTCGGTTCATTTTCTAATTTTGTTAGGACTCTGCCCCTAATTTCCACATCTTTTCCCGAGGTTAACCCTTGCGCAAACACAAGACATTTAAAATTGTCTGCTGTTAGTTCAGACAACTTAAAGTCATCACAGTGTTTGTTCACTACAGCTGTGTAGGTGGCAAAATCGTCATTATCGTCTTTTACCACATTCAAACATCTCCAACACTTATGGAAAAGAGACGTTTTCATGGAGAAAAGTTCTGTTAACAAATTTACCGTCTCATTGAATGATAAATCTGCTGTTTTCCGAGGCAAGATGTAATCTACGAATTTATCATGCTCAGCCATTTCCAATTTTCGTAGTAGAAGTCTGGTTTTCTTTTGATCAGATCAGTTGCTGCAGTCAATATTAAAAAAAATCCTCATAAAGCCGAAAATACGCTGCAAATGAGTTTTCCTCTTCCTCGTATTTAAAATTGTCTATTGCGGTCCATATTGTATTGTGAGAAAATGCTTAATTGCTTTCCGCATTCACATTATTCTTAACAATTTCTGTAAGCAATTCCTCTGTTCGCAATTGACATTCAGCTAACTGTTTTTGAACTTCTAATTTACGTTCGGCTAACTGTTTTTGCAATTCCTTTTGCTGTTCCTCAAATCGTATTTGATGTTCAGTCCATAGTTTTCGGATTGTGACTGACGCTTTGCATTTTTCGGATTGTGATTGATGCTTTGCGGCATCGATATGCAACTTGGTTAAATGTTCCAACGCTACTTCCAATTCGTAGATTTTGCTTTGTCAGCATTAGCAATTTCAAAACGTTCGCTGAATTTTACAAAATCGTTTTATTCTTTCTTATTTCTTCCTTCAGACAATAAAACGAACAGAAAAAAAACATAAATATATAAAAAGTTCATTGTCTAAAAAATAAAATCAAGTGCATATTTTTCTCCAGAGAAAAAAAAAATAACGCCCAATTTTAGAAGCGGAAACCACAAGTGATGAATTCTTCTTCCAAAATATAAAAATTTACCTTTATAAGTCGCGACGAACCTTTTCCTTTTTGCAAAAAGTTTGTTTGAAAGTCGTGACAAACTTTTTTCTTTTCAACTCTTTTTTTTCTATAATGATCTGCGTTTTTTTTAGTTACCGTGAACCTTTCAGTTGCAAGTGTTATATTAGACACTTCCTTAGGCTTGATAACATTTGAGTCCGACGTCATTAGCATTTTTAGAATACGAGTATTTTTTTTTCAATGTTTCGATTTTAGAATCAAATGTCGTCAGTGTTTAGTTTTTTGAGAACACTGTTTTTAAACGTGAGTACATTCACCGAATCCAATGTCGCCAGAGTTATGGCTTGCAATAAGCCACAAAGAAAACACAACAACGGAATAGAGTTTAAACAATGTATTACTGGAGCAACAATGTAAAAAGGTTACAACTGAAAAGAGTAGTTAACGCCACCGAGCAGGCGAGGGTCGCTTTGGTGTTTAATCCACACCTGGGATCAAAATGTCTATGGTTGATATAATGGATAGGACAGTCCATTTGGAGGGTGATTTCCCCACAACAATTACTATTTTCGGAAAATATAGTGACATTCAATATGGATTTTGTCCTGTATGATTGATTGCTGAAGTGCTGACTGTAATATTTCTAAGAATCAAAGAATCTCTCAATAAGGGTTTTGTTTTTAGCTCTTCACATATCAAAAATAAAGATATGAATTTGTCAGCTTTTAGCATAAGTTATTTTCTAAATCTAAAAAATATTGTTTAGTTGAAATCCAGTTTTTTTAATTCTTATTTTTCCTACCAAATTGCTTGAGCTGTATTTCCTGATTTTTTAATTGGCTGAATTTTCTATATTTCTCCTTTTTCTCTTTCCTCCTCACTTTCACTTAATCTTTCTTTTTTCCTGTTTTTTTTTCTCCA
>NC_136501.1:83202602-83212602 GCF_053919585.1 Euprymna scolopes
ATAATAATAATAATAATAATAATGAAAATAATAATGATAATAATAATAATAATAATAATAATGATAATAATAATAACAGTAATTATTATAATAATGATAATAATAATAATAATAATAATAATAATGATAATAATAATAATAATAACAGTAATAATTATAATAATGACAATGATAATTACCCTTAGAAAATATTACTATTCATTGTATGTTCTTAACACCTTCCTTCTAGTATCAGCCATCATTGTCTAATTTCTGTTTTGGAAAGAAAATAAAAAGGAGAAATAAGGCTTTGATTTTTTGGAATCATCACTAGAATGATAAGGTTGAGGATACTAAGGATTGATGTGACCATCCAATCGATCGATTGATTGGGCCTCTTTGATTGCTAATTTAGCAAAAATGATAGGATGGCTCAGTCACCAGGATTCCACTCACAGCCTACAAGTGGCCCCATTTTTCTTTTGAAGAGGGTGGAGAGTTACCCTCTGTATGGTGGTTGCAGTCAGCAAATTCTTGGCCTTGCTGACAAGGTGATCAGTATTTAGTAGTGAATAATTGACTGTTACTATAAAGAATTTATTTTATAAAAGTAGATTTTTAAGTCATTTCAATTACTTTATGCATCTTCATTTCAAACGACAAAATAGTGTTATTACGAGGGCCGTGAAATAAGTAATGCCCCTGACCTACTTTTGATAGCAGTAGAGCAACGAAACTTGGCACAGTTATTAGTCTTTTTCTACATATGAAGCACACAGAGTTATGCATTTCTCCCATCGTTTGATGCAGCTCTGGAGACCGTTTTTGTAGAACACCCCAGGTTGGTCCTCCAACCACGACGTGACTTCAGAAATCAAGGCTGCATCATCTGGGAAACGCTTTCCTTTCAAAAACAACTTCATGGCAGGGAAGAGGTGAAAGCCAGAGGGTGCAAGGTCAGGAGCGTAGGGAAGATGGGGGAGAATTTCATAACCACACGCCCGTGCTTTTGATCTGATGACATGCGAGTTGTGAACCAGAGCGTTGTCCTGCAGGAGGAGGATACTTTTGCTGATCTTGCCCCGCCTCTTGATTTTTTTTTTTTTAATTACATTTTCACCCCAAACAAGGCACATTGCCACTCAGGTGTAGGGGGCTACTATCAGGATCAGCAACTATGGGGGCACTATGTAGGGATTTGGGCAGCAAGATGTCGGTTCACGTTGCACTTGAACTTCTGGATGTCAGTACAGTTAGGGAAGCATGATCCTGGAATGGAATTCCAGAGTCTAGCTCTAGGTTCTGGGGAAGAAACTACTGGAGTAGAAGGATCTTTTGCATCTAGGGATCTCTACTGTGTGGGGGTGGGATTTAGTTGCCTGTCGGGTTTGTCGAGGGTGTCTGCGACATGGGGGCACAAGTGTCTGCAGTTCGTCAGAGCACTCACCATTAAAATACTTGTAGAACAAGCAGAGGGATGCAACGTTTCGTCGATGGGACAGAGGCTGAAGCTTAGATGCCAGTTCAGGGCCTATTAGATTGGCGACTCTTTTTTGAACCTTGTCTAGGAGCGAGAGACTAGTAGTAGACGCACCAGCCCAGATGTGACAACAATACTCCATACATGGGCGAATGGTGGCCTTATAGAGATACAGGATACTTTCAGGTGTCAGTAGTTTTCTTGCACGGTAGAGAGAGCCTACCTTTTTTGCAGCGGCCCTGGCAATGTTTTCAATATAATTGTTCCAGCTCATGTTTCCTGTGAACGTTAGGCCAAGCAGTTTGAAAGATGTACTCTCAGACAGGGAGTCACTGGCCATTGCTATTGGTGGCAGAGAAAGTTTCTTGTAGTTATTGAAGGAAACCGGTTTGGTTTTGGCAGCATTGAATGTGACCATCCATTTATGTCCCCATTCCATTACAGATTGGAGGTCATCCTCTAGTGTTTTTGCCATTTCTTTAGATATGTGTTCATTTGTTTTCCTGTCATGCCTTTTATAGAGTGTAGCGTCATCAGCATATATACCCATCTCAGAGGCAGTTTTGTCGGGGAGGTCATTAATAAATATCAGGAACAATAGAGGTCCAAGAATAGACTCCTGAGGCACTCCCGCATTTATATCACACTGTTTAGATGTTCGACCGTCGAGGACAACCTGGATTTTTCTCTTGTCTAAGAAGGAAGGATTCAATTATGCTAAGTATTCTACCAGTGATACCATATGATTTAATTTTTCTGAGGAGACCCTTGTGCCATACCCTGTCAAAAGCCTTAGATATATCTAGAGCTACTGCTCTGCCCTCTCCCGCTTTATCCAGTAAATGGTATATATGTTCAGAGATTACAGTGAGAATGTCAGCTGTGGAACGGGCTTGTCTAAATCCATATTGTTGGTCAGTCAGAAGTTTAGCGTCTGTAAGGTGCCGGACTAGAGCATGGTTAATTATGGTCTCAAATATTTTGGCGAAAAGTGGGAGGAGGCTAATGGGGTGATAATTTGATGGGTCAGTTCTTTCGCCAGAATTCTTGAATATTGGTACCACAGAAGCAGTTTTCCAACAGCCCGGAAAGCGTGATTCATTAAGGCATTTGTTGAAGAGTTTGGAGAGAACTGGAGCTACTTCGGCTGAGCACATTTTTAATAGCACAGCTGGGATGAGATCAGGTCCGCTTGCTTTGGAAGTGTCAAGATTTATTATGATAGCATGTACCTGAGCAGGGGTGATTTTTAGATCGTCTAGCATGGCGTCTGTCCGCAAAGGAAAGTCAGGCAGGGGGTGGTTGGTAGGGTCCAGTATAGAGTTCGAGGCAAACCGGCTGGCAAGCATATTAGCTTTGTTGGTTGCTGAGCAAACAACCTCGTGATTGTTGGTTAGTGGGGGAATTGTTGATTGCCCATTGTTTACTACACTGTTGTAGATTTTCCAGAAGTCACGATTTCCTAATTTTTGTGCTTCGATGCGTTTTTTAGTGGTTTCAGTAAATTCTCTCTTAGCTGTCGCTATTTCTTTCTTAACGTTATTTCTCGCTTCTATGTACTTCTGTTTGTTTGAACTGGACTTATGTCGGTTAAATCTGCGGTATGCATGCTGCCTTTGAGCAATGGCAGTTGCGCAAGTTGAAGTAAACCATTGGGGAGAGTGGGGCTTGCTATAAAATTTCCGCACGGGAACATGTGCTTCCATTGCTGTTTTGAACCATTCAGTGGTCTCATTTGCGCACTGTTCGGCAGGAAGAGAAAAAATATTTCCCCATGGGGCATCTCCTATAAGATCTCTGATGGCTTCCCAGTCAGCCTTTTTAAAATATCTCGTTGTTTTGAGCACTGGCTCTTCAGTTTTGGGTCTAGAATTTAGGGCGATTTCTACCATTATCACTGCATGGTCAGTGTTCCCGAGTGGGCTGTTAGCATTTGTTGTACAATCCTCGGGAACTGTAGTCAGAAACAGATCTAGAAGTGATGCTTGTTGTTCTTGCTGGTCAGGGAAACGGGTTGGAAACGTAACCATTTGTGATAGGGAGTGAGATATAGCAAAACTATGTGTTGTGCTGCCCGTTGCATCTGTGTGAGTAGAAAATCCAAGCCAGTTTTTGTGGTAAACATTAAAGTCGCCAAATACATGGACTTGGGCGCTATTGTCAAGGGAGAGTGCTGTGTCTATACTGTCGGAGACTTTGTTTATTATGGTGCAGTCCTGGGTCGAGGGAGAGCGGTAGAGAAAATAAAAGTAGCTAATGTTGCGTTGTATGTTTAGTCTAAAGCACATAAAGGCTTGATCGTCTGTTTCTAGGTTTGTTTCTCTAGTAAGGGGGAGGGTATTACGAATGTAAACTCCAAGTCCGTGCATATGTCTGTCAGAGTCCTTACGGCAGAGTGGGAGATAGCCAGACATGTTAAAGTAGTTAGAGGGGATGGAGGAGTGTAGGTTAGTCTCGCTTAGTGCTAAGATATCCGGGGTATTTGTTAGGAGAAATGCATCAGCTAAATTAGTTCTAAGCCCACGGATGTTAGTGAATGCAAGCCTCAAGGGAGGAGGCAAGTTGAATTTGTTTGTCCCTAGGCCTGGTTTAAGCTTATTTTTAGATTTTAGTGCCATCATTTTGAAAACTTGGAAAATCTCAAAAGGTTTTGTTCATCAGTAATTGCATTGCACTTTAGACAACTAGAATGTGACTTGCTTTTGAATAAAGTGCCAAAAAATGCAACCTTTTTTCTCGTAAAAATAACATTTTATTCTTCAAAGAAAATGTAACATAATTTTGGGATAAACTTATTCCTTTTTCACATCGTTATCATCATTTTTTGACAAGGGAATCACCACTTATCAAGTCCCGAAGGCCACTCGTGGATAAGGGTTAATGAATGTAAGGTGGTAGTGTCGTAATTGCATAATGACATAAATGGCATAGAATTTGGATTATTTAAGGGGACGGCTCAACAAGAACTTGTTTACACTGGACTTGAAGGCTACCATATTGTAGTCGGCCGGGAAGCAAGCCAATGGAATAGTGTTCCAGAGGCAGTTTTGGAAAGAAGCTTTGTTCATCTGCATTTAGATTTATTTATAGATCGAGAGTGGGAGAAACTGTTGATCGTTGCTAGTTGGGTGTCTTTAGTGAAAGTTAGGCAAGGGAGGGAACCATTGATTGGAGCTCAGACGAGCACTTGTCATGAAAATAACGATAGAGAAGAGACAGGCTCGCTTTCTGTGGGAAAGAAGTTGCAGAGAAGAGAAAAGGCAGCACCTACTAAGTTTCAAATTCGGCAGAACAGGGTGTGGCAAGCAACTCCTGTCTAGATGTAGCAACAGTACTCCATTTTAGTACGTCATCGGCAGTGAGATACCTACTGGAGCGGTAGAATGATCCAACCATTTTTCCAGCGATCTTGGCAACTGAATTGATGTATGTGTTCCATTTCAGATCAGGAGTGAAGGTTAATCCTAGAAACTTGTCAAGACATGATGTTTCCCCCAGACGAGAGATATTCATTTCAGTTATAGCCAGATGGGATTCAGAGCGATCAAATGAATGATGAAAATAGAGAAGCTTTGTTATGTTCACATTTTGGCCGATGTAATCTTCAACCTTCTTTAAGTGCATATTTGCAAACTTAGAACTTTTTTATCTAACTCGGTAACCTATTCAAAATTTTGAACTGACCCCTTTATTTTATTTATAGTTAGATTGTTCTCAGTCCATCAGCCATGACCGGATAGAAGTGTTAATTTCTTTAAAGTAAATCTTAATTATTATCGCTTGTAGTAAGTATTGCATTTTCAATCTTCAGGAAAGAATGAAGCATAAGTAAGAATAACACTTCTACCAGTCATATCTGATTGAACAAGCGCAATGTGGTTCAGTTCAAAATTCTGTATAGATTCTCGAGTTCGACACAAAGATTCTCAAGTTTGCAAAGACGCAAAGGTTAGATTGGCCGAAACGTTGTGAAATAAAACAACCAAAATGAGAATAGTCGTCTGATACAAAACATACAAATAATCCTCATCTAAAAAATTCCAAACGAAAATTATTGCAATGAATTTGTCTCGACCCTAAAATAGCGTTCGTACACTAGGTGTATCAGAATTTTTGTAGGAATTTTTGACACCCCTAACACGATACTGCGAATAAAATATAAACAACTCGTAATTTCTCTTTTAAAAGTGGGTTGTTTATTTTCTTTATGGATTATACTTCCAAAATAAACTATTAAAGTTGTTTTAAAAGTAATAGAAATATTTTTTTTATTTTTTAAAAAACAGTAATGAATTTTCCGAACTCAATATTTTTCAATTTTTAAACTTTAAAAAATCTATCAAAATTTTTGTATCGATTCTATTTTTACGATATTTTCAGGGTTAATGTGAAATTTTATGCTCTTTCCAATAAACCGAATATAATATTTTAGACAAACGTTTTTTTTTAAATTCACGCCCCATTTTGAAATGTCTATTAAAAAGTAAATAATTAATTTACTCACCAAAGTTTTATATATCACAAATTGAAGATAAAAGATCAATAAATAATATATTCAAATTTAAAACAAAACAGTAGTGTTTTTTTAGAAATTTACCTGTAAAGTTTGAAGTTTAAAACCTTTTTTAAAAAAACACGTTGTTTTTTTTGTTTTTTTTTTGTAATGGAACCTTGGTCCTTGCTCCTTTGATTGAAAATAAATTAGGGCTTGAATTACATTTTTCAATGAGCTTAGAAAGACGGGGTGGAATTATTCAATATTTTTCACGAAATTTCCGACACACACTTGTTCGAGTCCGACAACAAATCAATAAAGGCACATTCTTATTGCACAATGCAAATGCAATTATTACAACATCAAAAAACATTATGCAAAATAAAAATACAGAAGAGACGCGAAATAAATCTTTCATTTTCATTCATATTTTCAATAAATACAGACACTCCTGAGAAAATGGTTAAAAATCTCAATTGGTAACAAACGAATTATTGCTTTGTTATTTATAGTTTTAAATGCAAAAAAAACAAAAACAAAAAAAAAAAATAAAACAAAACATGAAAAGAAAAAGTAATAAACAAAAACTTGTAAGCAAACAAATTTAACAAAAGAAACCTTGAAACATAATTGATGCAGAGCTGGACTATAAACTGTGGTCGAGATATTTACAATTGAGGTTTTTGCTTTATAAATCAATCATTTATATTAAAAGTATTTAAATTAGGAAAAGTGATCAAATTTTGTGTTTATCCTCATGTAAAAATCTTTCCTTCTTAACAATCAATGACAAGCAATGAAAATGAAAATAATTTGTTTGAAAACAAATATTGAAAACAATATCTAAAAAATCAAAGAATTATCCGATCTTTTCATTATTTAATCATTAATAAATGAGTGTTTGTTTAAAGTATTTATTTTATCAGCAACAGAAACAAAAATGATAGATATTTAGGTGACGTAAATTATTTCTTTTCGAGGATGAAATATATTATATTGTCGAAAGTTTTTGATCACTTTTATAAAAGAAAAAAAGGACAAATAGTATTTACAAACTTTCCAAATATTCTTTTTACTTTTCAATTTCCAATTTTTATATCATCATTTTCTAAGGAGACTTTAAAATATTTTTTCATGTACACTTTCAATGCGTTATCTTATTGTTTCAACCATGGGTATAATATGAAAAATTTTGTCGTTGAATTGGAGAGACGTAAAGTAAATTCTGTGGATTATTATTTCAAGGATTTGGTTCACATGTTTTGCTGATTAAATTTGGCTTTAACTTGTGTAAATATTCAAAATGGTAACAATTTATGAACTCCTTTCCTAAAGATGGCAATATTTGAGATTATAAATGAAAAAAAAAACTCAAAGGGATAAAATACAAGTCTGCATAAGTATAAAATTAGAATCGGATTGTCTGTAGCTTCTCAACAATTTGTAAATATATGAATTATATGAAATATATTTTTGGTTATTTTACTCCACCATTTATAAAGAAAGAAGGAAAATAATAGTATTTCTTCAAGAATATTTTTATTGCCAATAAGTTTACTTCAAACAAATTCAGATGAATATATCAAGGCAAATGATTTCGAAGTTGGCTTCGTCTGAGGGCGTCCCTATAATTTCTATAGCCTAAGCTCACTCAAAAGTTCTTAATCCGACTTTTCACTGCTATATTTCAATTTAAAATGGTGATTCTAGGAAGAATTAAAAAGAAAATTATTATTTGATAATAAAAATGATATTTGAAAATTATAAAATGAAGAAGCAATCGCAATATCACTTTCCTCAAGAGAATCTAAAACTGGCTACATGAAGAATTTCATAAGAAACTTTTGTCGTTTGTAACGAATATTTACAGATAGAAACAAACACTTTTTTTTGTTTGTAAGTAAAAAGTATTGCTTGTCTTATAATCATCCTGGAAGCCGGCGCCTAAAAACATGATCACATCACATGTTCACCAAGTAACACGTATTGCTAATCACTAACATAATTGTTCTCCCCATCCACCTCGTGTGTTTGGCATATTAAGAAACAAGTGGAAATATAAGGTGACACCCTGCAAAAATATGTTACCCAGAGAATCGTTCGTTAATGAAATCCACAATCCTTTTTGCAATGCAAAAAGTTTATGCCAAAAAAAAAAAAAAAAAATGCTAAAAGTTTATGCAAAAAAAAAAAAAAAATGCTAAAAGTTTATGCAAAAAAAAAAAAAAAAATGCAAAAAGTTTATGCCAAAAAAAAAAAAAAAAAATGCTAAAAGTTTATGCCATAAAAAAAAATGCTAAAAGTTTATGCAAAAAAAAAAATGCTAAAAGTTTATGCAAAAAAAAAAATGCTAAAAGTTTATTTGGTATAAATAAACTTTAGTCTATACCTGATTCGTCAGCAAGTTTCATTCATGAAGTGTCCAACAGCCTTTGTCTTATTGTGGGAACACTTTAAGTGATCGTCTCATCAGTATGTGTGATTCTGAATGGGCTTAACTTGCTGGATCATAACTTCACAGATTTTTATCTGCGAAATATCTATCAAAATTATCTCCAATCTATTTCTGAAATGAAGAGGGACGCCCAAACTAGAGCAGTGCTGAGTTGGCTGCATCTGACAGCGTCCCCATAAGATGGGCTTAACCTTAATGCAATATAGAAAACCTTAGTACTGAAGTGATTGTTTTGATAGATATTATCTCATAAATGAAAATATCTGGGGCGTTATGACCCGGTGAGTGTGAAGTCCAGTTAATAATTTTACATGTCGCATCCAGATTGCAACGACTGAAACTGGCATAAATTGAAGTTACGAACTTTATTAACGATTTCTTCGGTGACAGTTGTTTGGGGTGGAGGTCAAACTCTATAATTTGCTTAAGCAGTTAAGTTAGTTGTAGGCACTTTCAAATTAAACTAGAGAGAAATGAAGCATGAAACTTGTTAAGTATTTCTAACTCAACAATAATCGACTTATTTTTGGATCCAGTCACAAGTTCATAGCTACAAAATCTTATCACGAAAAATAGAAACAGGACAATGTTGATATTGTTTATGTGTCTTTCTTGAATAGAAAGTTTAATTATCGAATGGTAACCTTTTAAAATGTTCAAAGCAAGTATAAATAACCCTTCTAATCCTAACACTGAATGATTGACTTTCGGTTGTGTTGATTAACTAAATTGTGACAAACTTACATTTTTTTTTAGTTATTTCAATTTCTTTCTTGGTTGTTCATATTCTCTATGCATTTCGTGTCTTTTTTGTGACTATAAAGCCTAGTATAGTATGAAAATACTGGTATAGCATCTCTTTTATTTTAAAACGAAATTTAAATAAAAAAAATACGGAGAAAACGAAAAAATAGAAACAGAACAATGTTAACTGCTTTTGTGCCTTTTTTTTAATAGTGAAGCTAACTTTTAAGTTTAATACTTGGTATAAACCCCGAACTGAATTTATTATCGATAAATTTAAATTATATGTTATTTTTCCCCCTTGAGATTTTTAAAACGAAACTTGAGACTTTTTGCTGTGATCACGTGATTCATGAATTTTGTTCAGTAGCAATTTAAATTAAATTTAATTTAAATTTAATTTAATTTGATTAAAATTTAATTAAAATTTAATTTAAATTTAATTAAAATTTAATTAAAATTTGATTTAAATTTAATTTACAACATAAACAGAGGAAATATTAATTGATGATAACTTAAGTATATATTACTGAGATTTTGTGACAAAGCAAAACTATAAACGTTTTCCCCCAAAATTGTAGACAGTAAAATACATACATTTTTCGTGTAAAAATAGCAAAATAAATTCTGTCTTGCAATAACTGTTTGTAATTCTATTTTTTATTTTAAGCATGATTATCAGTAAGGATGAGCAATGAAAGTGAAAGTACTTGCTTTTAATCAAAAAATGAATACCATATTGAAACAAAACACACACAAAAAGAAAATCATCTTAATAAAATGTTCACTATTTATCGATGAACGAATGTCAATATAACGTGTTTAACATTTTTACGTTTTTTTGTAT